>NC_139471.1:9807500-9905000 GCF_057233095.1 Heloderma suspectum | reverse complement strand
TGCCTCTTTGTAGCCCAGCCTATACATATACATGAAGAAGGCCTTAGAATGAAGTGGCCTGCCGAGAAAGCAAGCTTTTGTTTATTTTTTCCCCTCTTCCACTTCCCAGCATAGAGGCCCTCCAACTGGCTTGCCAAAAAAACACACACCAGCGCCACAATAAAAACGTCCTTAAAGTCCATACGATTAACAAGAGTACTACATAACCATGAAAGTTCACTAAGCAGCATGACAAAGAGAGAGAGAGAGAGAAACAACTGCTAAACCCGTCATTAAAACATGGCAGAGAGGTTTGGCTATTGGGCAGTAGGAAATGCAATAAATGAAATGAAACCTTTCAAAAAGAGATGGTGACCTAGTTGAAAGGCCGTGGAAACCCCAAGGAACTGCAGACCTGGGACTCGAGGGCACATTCTATGTTTGCACTTGGTGCTGAATGGGCCACACTCTAGTCCCAAGCAAACTGAGAGAGTAACCTAAAACCTGCCCAAAGCTCCCCTGCACCTGCACATTTCAGAGAATGATCCACAGAGGTAGGGAAGCTTGTCTGCCATTAATAATCTGCCCTATAAAGAATCCCGTGTTCTTCCTCTCCTTGTGGATTTCTAGCCCACGGGTTGAAAATTGGAGATTGTTTTGGAGACAGAGGATGAATCAGACTAAGAAAGGATCACATAATCTACAAGCCAACTAATACCATAAAACTGGGGAAAGCTAAATGGGGCAAGTTGTTCCAGCAATCCAGACCACTGAGGTGCTCACGTGGCAGGCTTTCCTTTTCGCACTTTTGCTATATTGATCATCTGAGTCAAATTTCATCACAGTGACTGTTGCTATGCCAAATGGATGCCTAACTCTCCTGGCTATTTTACAGTCAGGTACAGCGTTTGTTTCAGAGCGCTCTGCAAAGTTGGCTCTCTTTCCATGGAACTGCCAAGTGTTACGTGGTACTGAAAGAAGGTGCATTAAAATACATCCAAAAGGTGGAACAAAATGCCAAGGGTTTTTTGGGGTGAGGGGGGGTAGTCTCTTTATCTTCGTATCACTGAGCATTGCTTGTGTACCAAGGAATTATTCTTTCTACACCACCATCCCCTTCTGTGCATGTGCAAATGTGTGTGTGCGTACGCACACTCGCTCTATAACAGGCTGTTCCCCAAATTTGCTCTCTGTGTCACAAAGAGCATACTAAAAAAGTACAAAGCAGACAGCCAGTTTGGCAAGGTGGGGAGAGGCAATGCACACGGGACACATTGCTTCCCCTCAACCCCAAGGAGCGGCACTGGGTGTTAGAAGAGGAGGAAGGCACAGAGCACAGAGGCATTGTATATGCACTTGCATGCACACACAGGCCTAATTTTGGAAGGGAGGGAGTGCGTGATGTGTTGCATCCTTTTTGTTTCTTAAGTTTACAGAGTTTTCACAAATGGGCTTAAGAATACCTTTTTCTCTCACAGGATGTGAGAGCAGCAATCGAGTAGTATATTACATCCCGACGGCTTATTTTAATTTTGACTGAAAGGACAGCTGGACGATGGGTTGGCAATTAAGTGTGATTTGGGGGAGGGCAGTGGCACCGCACGTCCTGCTCCTGAAACGCAGAGCCTGCTCAACGTTTCTGCCACAAAGAGACACACTTTTGCAGGGGTGTGTGTGGGGGTGCAGCCCCTCCTAGATTAGCCATAATCTAATCATAAGGCCTAGCATAAGAGCAGCTCTGCTGGGTCAGAGTGAAAGTTCATTTTGTCCAGGGTTCTGCCTCCAGGAACAGCCAGCCAAATGCTTCTGGGTGTTCACAAGTAGGACACTGAGCTTTTCCCTGTTTTTTGCCCATAGCTTCTGACAGCCTGCCCACAGCTTCTGATGTACACTGCCTCCGCACATGGAGTAGACAAACACATAAAAGAGTAGTCTATTGATGGCTAATCATTTCTTTTATACCAACGTAAAGTTGCAGCCATCAAAATCTTTGTGGTAGCGAATTCTATACAGGAATTATCTGTTGTGTGAAGAAATGCTTCCTTTTCTTTGTCTTGAACTTACTGCCAATCACCTTCATTGGCGGTGCAAGCCTATATATGCCTACTCAGAATTAAACACCACTGAGTTCAATGGGACTTCCTCCCAGATAAGTGAAGACAGGATTGCAACATGAATGACCATAATTCTAATATTGCAAAAAGGGAAATAAAAATCTCTAAGCCTTGTTGTTGTTGTTGTTCAGTCGTTAAGTCGTGTTCGACTCTTTGTGACTCCATGGACCATAGCACACCAGGCCTTCCTGTCCTCCGCTCTTTCCCGGAGTGTGCTCAAGTTCTTCCCTAAGCCTTACCACTCGCAAATAATTTCATAGAATCATACAACCGCAGGGTTGGAAGGGGCCTACAAGACCATCGAGTCCAACCCCTTGCTCAGTGCAGGAAGCCTGATTCCCAGGCGGTCTCCCATCCTAGTACTAACCAGGGCTGACCCTGCTTGGCTTCCGAGACCAGCCAAGATCGGGGGCATCCAGCCCTTTGCTTGACGTCATAGAATCATAGGGTTGGAAGGGGCCTCCAAGACCATCGAGTCCAACCCCCTGCTCAGTGCAGGAAGCCAGATTCCCAGGCGGTCCCCCATCCAAGTACTACCCAGGGCTGACCCTGCTTAGCTTCCGAGACCAGCCAAGATCGGGGGCATCCAGCCCTTTGCTTGACGTCATAGAATCATAGGGTTGGAAGGGGCCTCCAAGACCATCGAGTCCAAGCCCCTGCCCAGTGCAGGAAGCCAGATTCCCAGGCGGTCCCCCATCCAAGTACTACCCAGGGCTGACCCTGCTTAGCTTCCGAGACCAGCCAAGATCCGGGGCATCCAGCCCTTTGCTTGACGTCATAGAATCATAGGGTTGGAAGGGGCCTCCAAGACCATCGAGTCCAACCCCCTGCTCAGTGCAGGAAGCCAGATTCCTAGGCGGTCCCCCATCCAAGTACTACCCAGGGCTGACCCTGTTTAGCTTCCGAGATCAGAGGAGATCAGGCTTAGGCTGCAGTAGACTCATCAACTTTTAACCTTCCTATAGTCATCTTTTTACCTTCCAGACTAAAAAGATCCAAACCCTTAGCTGTTCCACTTAAGGAATGTACTCCAACCTCTTGATAATTTTGGCTGGCATTCTTTGCAGTGGGACAAGCATCACAAGCGGATGTGCTGGCAATGTCAAAATGGGCAAAAAATTTCACCCATTTGTGAAACACCCTTTTAACGCCTCTTAATAGTTAGAAAGAAGTAGTACTTTTGGGGGGTAGGAGCTTGTGTCTATTCATAAATCTGTCTGTCTGTCTCTATATATACTGTTTTCTCTCTGTTTGCCTGCACATGTAGGTCTCTCTCTCTCTCCCCAGCTCCCTGGTGTGTGGGTGTGTGTGTGTGTGTGTGTGTGTGTGTATATATATATATATATATATATATGAATGAGATTCAATCTGGTGCTAGCCTCTGAGAGGCTGGCATGGCAATTTGATTACTGCAACCATACTTTTTAACTGCTGTCAAAAGAGACAGCGTCTTGTATAAACAGCTGCCGGAACACATGCCCGCTTTCTGTATTCCCAGCTTTAAATCATACGATGGTGATGAATCTTTATCTGACACTAATACTTTTTAACTTCATAAGGACAATTAAAATGAATTGCAACTAAATGCTCACACAAGAAATTCTCGTTGCATAGTAACATGCTTTGCACATTGCTGGGGGGAGGAACTGAAGAATACAGACAACTTCTGAATGTCATCTCACATAGGTGGGCATTGAAGTTCAACAGCAAAAGAGCAAAGCAGGAGGACCTTGGAGGGCTGAAAACAGCACAGAAAAGTCCAGGCATTTCTACCATATCCTACCTCGTCCTGAATGGCCTCAAGGCAGTTTATATATAAACACTAAAATACAACACACAACAACCGTAAAAAAACAGCAAAATAAAAACACCAAACAAAACAGCAGGGATGTCAATTAAAACTCGGGAGGGGAAGGTGGCAAACTAGGACATTAAAAGGGGTCTCAATCTATAAATCCCATTAAAAGCACCAGAGAAAAGGGCAGACTTTGCCTGGTGTCTAGAAGGTAGCAAAGACAGCGAAGGGCATACGTGCCTAGGAAGTAAGTTCTTATTTAAGTAAGTTCTTATAATTTTGGCACCACCACAGAGAAGGCCTGGGTGACTTTGTCATTGACTCTCAGCTGAAGCAACCTCACAGGGTTGTTGTGAGGATAAAATGGAGAGGAGGGGGACCATGTAAGCTATCTTGGGCTCCTTGCAAGAAGAAAACAGGTAGGATATAAGTGTAATAATAACAATAACAACAATAATAAAAAATAAAAATAATAGAAGTGTTCTAGTCCCCACTCGGCCATGAAGCTCACTGGGTGACTTTGGGCCAGTTGCTGACTCTCAGCCGAAGCAACCTCACAGGGTTGTTGTGAGGATAAAATGGAGAGGAGGGAGATCATGTAAGCTATCTTGGGCTCCTTGCAAGAAGAAAACAGGTAGGATATAAGTGTAATAATAACAATAACAATAATAATAAAAAATAGAAATAACAGAAGTGTTCTAGTCCCCACTCGACCATGAAGCTCACTGGGTGACTTTGGGCCAGTTGCTGACTCTCAGACGAAGCAACCTCACAGGGTTGTTGTGAGGATAAAATGGAGAGAAGGAAGATTATTAGTAAGGAAACGTCCATGTAACCGACTGAGTTCTTCTAACACTGGCATAATCTGTTTTCGGTGGTCAGTCCCAGCTGACAATACGAATGCTACGTTCTCTACCGGCTGAGGTCTGAAAGCTGTTCGAAAAGCAGCCCCACATACAAAGCATTACAGTAGGACTCATGGAAGAGAGACGCAGACTTCTGCACTGCTTACGTTTGCAGGGCGTGGTTTCTCAAATGGGAGACCACAACGCCTAGAGAGGAAAGGCTAGGGGAACAAGATACTGAGTTATTTCATTTTTAATGATTATTTATAAAGATAATTTCTGTCTCACCTTTTCACCTTTGAAAAGCAACTCTCCCCTGGAAAAAAAGGATCTAGCAACCAAAGTTAGAATTTTAAAATAAAATAAAATGGGGGAATACAAATAATAATAAGGAAAACAAGAAATAATAAATCACCTGGACAAAAAAATTAAATGTTGAAATGACATCAAGGAATTCAGACAGATCACTTGAGATAGGGAAATTCCACCCAGGTGCAACCACAGAGAAGCCTCTCTCACGCATACCCACCAGACATAACTTGCTGATATCAAAGGAAGCACAGGAACATTTAGCCAGAGAGGATTCCTTTGTTATCCAAGTCCTAAACAAGTCATACATCCTTTTATATTCTAAAAACTGCAGAAGTCTGACTTCTTGGGAGTTCATTAAAATCCATTCATGTTCCAAATATTCCTTAAGAGAGTTTGTAGAAAACATTCATCCTATTCAAAGGCAGTTGACACCAAAACACCCCTGAGCAGCACTGAAATTATTAATGAAAGTACAAGCTTTGCCAGTATTCCTGAATGCTCCGAAAAGTTGAGTAGCCTTTAGCCTAATTCAAGCATCCTTTTGCTGACCCGTTTCTCCAGTTTCAGAAAGCCACGTCATCCACATTGGCAAAGGGATGCCCAATTCTAAGCTAAGGGTCCGAGGAACACTTCTGCAAAACAAATCTGGTAACACAGAGCAAAGAAACCTTTCTTCCTTGGAAGCTGGTTCTGTAGCTTCACATCAAAGAGCCATGCCATTTAATATAAGGGATACAAACATATTGCCAGTAGGTATAACCACAAGCAAGATCGTGGGAATTTTTCTGGATAGAACAAAAAGGAGCAACAGTGTTAAGGTCTTTCAGGTTGGCGAAGAGGGTGAAACTGAAATAAATATAGCGGTTATTTTAATAACTATTTCCAGTAGCAGACATTCCATCAGTCTGCATCCGAGGGAAGGTGAGACAGCGAGGCCCCCTCGATTGGCCTGGCTGGGACCAAGTTCTCCCTTCCCAGAACTGTCTCGTGTAGTGGCCATGGCACCTGAATTTGCTAACTGCCCTCTTCCCTCCCCATCTCATTATCTGAAACCATGACCAACCTTGGGTGCTTTTGGCCGGAAGGTGGTATATAAATGCAGTAGAGAATAGTAAATATCAAAACAAGTATACAGTTTGTCATAAGGTAAGCAAAAGCATAACACTTCGATATTGGTAACAGTTAGGATATTTGATGCTTGAAATTACAAATGTAGCACTTAAACATTAATGTAATTAAGTGTAAATCACTTATCACTATTTCCTCTCTTTTTAAAATTGATTTATTAACCAAATTGTGTAGATACTCCATGTAATTTTTAAAGGCCTCTAACTTACCCTGATCTTTTGGGAAAGCAAATTTCAAGTAAGGCCATTTCACACATTGACTGGGTTCGCACAACACGCTAACTCATCCTCAATGGTTGGGTGTACGTGAACCATGGGTTGGTTTGTCAAACCGTGGGTTAGCGTGTTGTCTGAACCCAGGACGTTTTCCACAGAGTGGCTTGTTAACCACCCTGAATAACCCAACAACAAACTATGGGTTCTCAATGTGGCTTGTTCAAGGAAAAATAAGCCACACTGCATGGTTAACAAGCCGCCCTGCAGAAAATGCCCTCGGTTCAGACAAAATGCTAACCCATGGCTCAATAAACAACCCACAGTTCAACAACAGCCCACACTCAACCACTGAGTGTGGGTTTGCGAGTTGTGTGAACAGCCCCATTAACATAGAAGCAAACCTTGCCACCTCCCCCAGAGGGGGAAAAATAACCTGCCTTCATATGCATGTTCACACATTATGCAACTGCAAGATTTCCCACTGAGACAAAGGGGAAGAGCAAAACACAATGGGAGGCAAAAGGGAACATCAAAGTCGCCTTACACCAGCAATACTGTCTACTCTGACTGGCAGAAGTCATCCAGGGTCTCAGGAAAAAACAAGAGGGAAAGAATTCCTGCAGAGTTCTGATTTAGCAGAAGAGAAAGTCAAAAGAGTTCATTGTTTCAGGTTATCGGTAAGAGGAGTAAATGCCCCTGAAGAAGGAATTGTATTTATTTATTTAAAATATTTCTGGGCTGCCTTTCAGGGCTGAAACCCTTCCAAGGCAGCATACAACAATAAAACATAAAAACCAAGGTGGCATTAAAAATGGTAAAAACACAATAAAAACTGTGACAGCAGAAAATATTCTAAAGTACAACAAACACCCACATTAAACACACACACACACTTACTTTCAACAGACGACTGCACTTACGTACAAACCAGGCCACTAAAAAATAATCAGGGGAAAGCCAGAGTAAAGTAGTATGTTTTGAGGGCCTTCTTAAAAGCTTGCAATGACAGGGCCTGGCAGATCCCCGATGGCAACTTATTCCAGAGGTTTGGGGCCACTGTGGAAAAGGCCCTTATTCCGAAATGCGTTGGGCATGAATCAACCACTTCGGCACTTTGAAAGTTGTTTTTTCTTTTTTTTTGCATCCAGTGTCTCTCCTGCTGGTTGTTTTGGTGTCCAGGGCCTCAGACAGCGGCCTATGGCTTTCAAGTGGATTGAACTGGGAACCTTGTGCATATGAAAGCATGTCCCACACAAATGTTGGCACTGCTGTCCCACACAAATGTTGGCACATTTAAAAGCTACTGTGTGGAAATTCTGCATGACGAAGTTATAGCTACCATGTTCCGAACTTTAAGTATGGAGCTGGTACAGGAAGGGGCAGGATGGATTCACTGCGTGCAGCTGGGCTGGGGCCTTAATATAGAGCATACTTAGCCTAATGTCTAATCCAGACCGGCGGTGCTGATTTCCAGCAGCTACCCTGCGTGAGTGCTTAAGCAACAGAGTGCAGCCCGAAATAGTTAATTAGCTCTCAATCAGACTTAATGCATTTAAAATCAATGAGTGGCCACATGCCGATGCTCAGGTTTGCAACTTTCATTCTCCCCCTGTAATTGATCCCTCTGTGGCACGCGCGCACGCACACACCATAGCAAACCCTACAACCTCTGAAGGTAACAATTGTAGCACTACAGACTAGGTAGCAGAACCCATTGGGTTCAATTTAAAAGAGAGGGGAAGAGGGATTTCTGAATGCCAGGATTATCCACCCTAAGCTATGTGTTGTAGTGGGGGTCAGGGTATGTGTCTAATTTCAAATATCCTATTTGGAGCTCCCTGCTTCTGGGACCTTCTTGAACTTGGGACCGTCTGCATGTCAGAATGTGCTCTTATCGCCAAGTGTCAGTTGTTCTCCAATCCTGCGGCAAGCCCTGTAACTATTCTTCAGCTGATGCTGGCACCTAGGAAATCCGATGGATTATTGCCCCCCGATTCTGTTCACAGCCCCTCAACAGAGGGCCACTATTTGCATTTCATAGATGGGGGGACCTGTCCAGGGCCCAGCCGACCAATCTACAGCTGTCCTGGGATTGGAAAGCAGGTGTGCCAGGCTTAGCGTACCAAACTTATGATGTGCAAGATTACATGCGTGTGCATACATATCAAGCATAGATATGCTGCTGCCCGTCACTTAAGGCTAGTGCTGGGGGCGGTCTGCATCCTTGAGCAGCATCCGCTGAGCCTCATCCCCAAGGACGGCCCCTCCTGCTGCACCCAGAGCCCTTTGGCCCTCCTGCTCCTTTTCCTTGCAGCGGATGCCCTATTCCCCTGCTCTCCCCAAGCATTTGAGCAGTGACGAGAGGGAAGCAGGAACAGTGGCGGCTTCCACTTGCCTCGCCCTTCCCCTCTGGGCATGGATTGGCCCACAGAGAGATGGCAAGCAAATGGGCAGTGGTGGGCCCGGCAAGAGGGTGGACCCATTCATCTTCTCAAACATCACTCAAACCGTGGAGCAGAGGGAAAGCACTAATTTGGGTTTGGGTCAACAAGATCATTTGGAGTGTTGTTGTTGTTTTTAAAAAATGAAACAAACACAACCCTTGTCACCTTTGGGATTCATCTCTTTTTCTGCCCAATCGTTCACAAAATGCAAACATTTTTATCTATGCCTGGGTTTGCTAGGCGTTGGAGCACTGGCCAATTACATGACCTCTGGGTGGGCTTAAGCCCCAGCACCTCTCGCTTTAGAAACAGTGGGTGTAGCTTTATCACCATCCTTGCATGAAGAAGGGCAAATGTACCCTTGCTTCAGGCTTGGATGGTACTCTAACCGATATTATGTAGGGTGCACAGTGCACCAAGAAAGAAAGAAAGAAAGAAAAGCAAAACACACAGGATTTGAATGAGGTTCAAATATGCTGTTTTTATTGCTGTTGGTTTATGATATTTGATATTGTTTTATTTTAAGATAATTGTAAACTATCCTGAGTGGGCATTTTGCCTAGAAAGGTGGGCAATTTTTATTTTTATATCAATATCTATATCATGCATGCATGTGTGTGTAGATAGATATAGATATAGATATAATGTATGTCCTGCATTTTGAGGGAGTGTCAAAAAAGAATGCTCAAATATTATTTTCAAGGCAGTTCTAGAAAATCAATCCTCAGCTTTCTATGCAGCATACAAAACCCATAATAATTCTATAATATACAGTGTCTTTTTTTTAAAGGCACTTAAGAAATAATGCATATGTTTAATTCTGATACACCTATTTAGGGTAGAAATGCTTCATTATGTGAAATTAAAATTAAAGCCTCTAATTTTTGCACACTGGGTTTTTAATCTCAAATTAACATCTCAGACATATTTTTTAAATCAGTTACATTGCAATGTATTTCCTTTCTCCATTCTTTATCTGTTGTGGATTCTTTTCTCATTTTTCCTTCCTTTCTTTCTTTCTTTCTTTTCTCTTTCTTTCTTAAAGGGAAGCTATTTAATACCCATGATTGTGAAAAAAACATTTGTTCATAATTATCCAGACATATAACTGGAACGCAACTGGTACAAGAGCAGCATGCGAAAAATGTATTTAAGGTCTATCATCCCAAAATGCTGCTAAAAGCTATTAACCAGTACGTGTTAATTGCCACAGCATTCATATTAATTTTCACTTCAGGCCCGACATTGTGGAATATTTCCCTTGATACGTTTTAAACAAAGTTTAATTTAAGGAACTGCTTCTATCAACACTTATGAAAATTAACAGCCAAGCAATTAGTACTCATGAATTATCCCTTCCCCCAGCCTCCTTGTTAAAAACACTTGCTAACAAAGAAATTGTTGGTTGTTGTTGTTGAACACAGGTTCATAGATGCTGCACCCAAAACACAGCCCCCACAGTATCGAGGTCCAGATTCCGAAGGACAGTTTTTAGAATCAACCCAGAAGGAAGGTTCATCTGCTCTTGGTGGCTTAGCTTTATTTTACTATTGATTACTATATTTATTGGTTGGTCAAGGCAGCTTGCAAGCCAAACCTTGCAGCAGTACAATTAAGACACATAAAATATTTCTTTTTTTAAGAAATTCAAAACAAGTAAAACCAGTAAGAAGCAAAGATAAATCGTGGCCATTGTTAAAAGAGTGTGGGCACTAGAAGGCACAGATGTTCTTAGTAGCCTCCAGAAAGCAGGTGAACTCGAAGACACTACACTGCTGGACAAGAAGGGGGCTGGTGCCAAGTTGAAGGGGATTTGGGGAGGAACACATAGCTAAATGGTAGAATGTAGATGTTGCATGCAGAAGTTCCCAAGTTCGATCCCGGGAATCTCCAGTTAAAGGATCTTGACTAATAGGGCTGGGAAAGTCTTTCTGACCAGGTTCATGCATCATGCTAAGCCACGGTGGGTAGTCACCATGGGTGGTTGCAGGTGGCTTAGTGTGACATCCAAACCTGGCACAGCTTTTCCTTCGTGGGTTGTTTCGTGAAAACAAGCCACCCTGAGAACCTATGGCTCGTGGTAGGGTTGTTTAGGGTGGCTTGTTCTCAGGGTGGTTTGTCATGATGTCCGAACCCAGCAGAGTCACTTCAGCGTAGGTTGTTTAAAACAGCAAGAGCCATTTGGTGAGAGCAGCAAAAAAACCCTGCCGGCCCCTCCTTGCAATTTTGTTAGCAATATCCTCTCTCTATTACATCTTGAACTGATACTAGTCAATTTACTCCTCCACTTTGTCACCTGCCTAGGGAAAGACACCTCTTTCCCCCACCTTTGGGAAGATTTGCGCAAATTTAATCTCCCCCATCTTCCAGGAGATTGGTTCAAATTTAAGATTATTTTTTCCCGAGTTTGGGAAATTTGCGCAAATGTAACTTTGTTTGTTTAAACTTCTGAGGAGATCTGCGCAAATCTGCTAAAGAGGAGTAGTTACTGTGCTTCAGCAGATTTGCGCAAATCTCCCAGAAAGGGTTTAATTACATTTGCGCAAATCTCCCCAAAGGTGAAACAAATTCTCTCAAAAAACCTCTAGTCTGCTAATGTGCTCATTACCAGAGTAGGCTGTTGAGATTGTGCTGCAGAGGCCCTTGGGATACATGCTGAAAGCATGGGGGAGGACTAAGGGAGAAACAAACCATGGCAAGCCACAGACCACCTGATTGTCAGTCGGGAGTAACGTGGCTTAGCAATCAAACAACCCACCCACCGTAGCTTATTTTCAGAATGGGTTACCGTGATGGGCGAACCGTCCTACTACCCTGAAGAGCTGCTGCCAATCAGAATAGAGTGTTGGACCAAACTAACCTTCCTTCCTCAACCTGGTGCCCTCCAGATATTTTGGAGCATCCCTGACCATTGGCTGTGCTGGCTGGGGCTGATGGAAGTTGAAGTCCAAAACGTCTGGTGTAGGCTAGGCTAGATGGACCAGTGTTTTCCCTTAGCATAAGGCATTGTGTGTACAGGTTTAAGATGGGGCCATAGCTCAGTGGCAGAGCTAGAAAAGGTACAGAAAAGGGCAACCGAAATGATCAAGGGGCTGGAACAACTCCCTATGAGGAAAGGTAACAAAGCCTTGGGCTTTTAAGTGTAGAAAAAAGGCAGGTAAGAGGAGACAAGATAAAGGTAAAGGTAAAGGTGTCCCCAACCAGTCGTGTCCGACTCTAGGGTGTGGTGCTCATCTCCATTTCTAAACCGAAGAGCCAGCACTGTCCGAAGACGCTTCCGTGGTCATGTGGCCGGCATGACTGAACACCGAGGTGCACGGAACGCTGTTACCTTTCCCGCCGAAGTGGTACCTATTTATCTACTTGCAATGTCTTGCTTTCGAACTGCTAGGTTGGCAGAAGCTGGGACTGAAGACGGGAGCTCACTCCGTCGCGCAGCACTCGGGTCTCGAACTGCTGTCCTGCCGACCTTCCGGTCTGCAGTTCAGCGTCTTAACCACTAAGCCACCGCGGCCCAAGGAGACAAGATAGAGGTGTATAAAATTATGCATGGTGTAGAGGAAGTGGGTAGGGAAAATATTTTTTGTTTTTTCATCATACTAGAACCTGGCGTCATCCCGTCAAGCTAAATAGAGAGGGGGATTCAGGACTGATAAAAGGAAGTCCTCCTTCACACAGCACAAGTTAAACTGTGGAACATGAATGGCTTTAAATGGAGATATGGTGAAGGCCATCAACCTGAATGGCTTTAAAAGGAGACCAGACAATATCGCGGACAGTAACGGCTACTAGTGATGATGGCTATAGCTTCAGGATCAGAGGCAGCATGCTGCCTCTTAATACCACTTGCTGGGGACCACCGCTAGGAGAGGGCTATTGCCCTCATGTTGTACTAGTGAAATTTCCAACAGGCTTCAGGCTGGTGACTGTGGGAAACAGGATGCTGATCATCTTGCTGCGGGAACAACCATTCCTTCGAACAACGAAAGCATGAAAGACATGCACGGCCTCAGAGCACATTTGTGCATGCTGGGGACCCCAATGATTAGACTGCAGCTCCCCAATGTATGTGTATACTTGCTTAAGGATGCATGCCTGTGGCTTGGACACCTTTGATGTCCCCATTTGCTATGTAATGGAGGAAGCTGCTCTTGGCTGATGAATTTTACATATGCTCACCATCTGCTTGCTGCAGTTGGGAGTTAGGTCAAATTGGCCAGTGACCCATGCCTTCTGGGGGCGAATGCACATTCCCCTGCAAGATTGTGTGTTGACATGCTCACTTTCATGAGCCATCTCAATGGATTTTTTTTTTGTTCTGCAGGCACCTGGTCACTGGGACCCGGTGCAAACGTAACATTTAAACATGGTCAGAACTAAGCACAGCTGGTTGCCGTAACCTAGGTTACAATCCCATACATCTATTGGAGCCATGGTGCAGCTGTGTTCATCTCCCTGTTCCTGGAGGATGTCTATAGGGAGACCCCAGCAAGACCTCCTGGTCAACTTGCAAGGATGCAGCCTGGAGAGGTGGGGAAACTGCCTTCATCATGGTCTGCCTGGTGCAAACTCAACTGAACCATTATTCGCAAACCCACTTCAAAGAATGGTTTCACATCCTGGGCTGCGGTGAGTCCTTAAACACAGTTTTGTCTGCTCGCTTTAAATATTTAAATCCCTCTTCTTCAGCCCCAAAGGGGTCCTAGAGAAGCTTACAAATAAGTTTAAACAAAAAATAAAATCAATATAATTAAAAAAAAACACACACACAGCAGAGCAGCAGCAGTTAGGCATAAATACAAAAGAGAGAAGGATTAAGAGATCTAGAATGCCTGGAGAAATAATAAGGTGTACAGCTGGTACCATAAATATATCAAATGCTGCACCAGGCGAGGCTCCCTGAGAAGGGCATTTCAAAATTAGAGTGCCACAACTGAAAAGGCCCTGAAAAGCTCCATTCACCACCCACCTTACCTGTGAAGGTGAGAAGAGGGGGACCTGGAGAAAGACCTCTGGAGAAGGTTTTAATATTTGAGGGGGTTCATGTGGGAGCAGAAATTCCTCAAAGTATCCAGGTCTAAAGCGTCTAGGTTAGGTAAACACCAATGTAATGCTTAGCCACGATGAAGGTAAAACAAACCACGGTTGAGCATTATGTTTAAATAATGCCTAGTTGGGGCCTGTATGGTGGCATGAACTGTCCAAGCTGGATATGGGGAGAGATGTATCATCAAAAAGTGTAGGATGATGAGACAAGAAGATTTCCGAATAGTTAATCTATTTTTACAAACTGGTTGCTGCTAGCCAGTAGTACCCAACAGCTGCTAGATAAAACCTGGGTAACTGTCACATCCCAGTAAAGGACCATACGAAGTCCACAAAGACGCAGTATTTGTAGCTGGCTTTGCTTTTTAAATGACATGCACATTACACCAGCAGAAACCTCTTGACCAAAATCAATGTTATTCCACTTAAATTCTCTTAAGAACTGGGCTCATTGCCCCTGGTGGAGAACTTGGCTGACAGAGCAAGCTATAGAAATCCCCTTGCATTTCCCTTGCTGAAATCGAAGTATGGTTTTGTCTAGTGAGCAGGGAGATGAAACTTTCTAATAATTATTTAATTTTAAGAAAGAAAAGAAATGCAGAGCTTTGGATCTAAATCTAAAAGAGGATTTCAAGAGTCAACCCAGCCTCTAGAGTAAATACATAATTAAGTAGGGTTTTTCAAAGCATGCTTAATTAGGCCCCAAAGCCCCCCTTAATAGACTCCCCCATCTCTCCCCAATTAGGCACCACTTTCCCAGGGGACCAGAATGGCTCAGTTAATTATGCAAATAAGGCACGTACTATTCCCAGGAAAAGAATTATGAATATTTGCAGGAAAAAAAAATCTCTTAGCATTAAAAAGGAAAAGAAAAAAAGACAAGTGTTGTATCTTTTAAAAAAAACACTGAGTAGCCCTGATAACACAGATAGAGTCATTAAAGTTGTTGATTCTGATGTGGGCATGACAAAAATGCTACATGGCTCTCATTACCATTATAAAAATAAAAATAGAAACAGAAACAGAAGACTACATAACGCAAATCAAACACAGGGCACATTTCTTGGGGTGTGGTAGTATATTTAACGATGGCTCAGTGGGGAACTGGTTTGTTATGCTTTTTAAGCCAAGCAACGTGTACAGAGAAACCTGGGAGAAACAGTGCAAGTGACCAAACTGGGGACCCAATGTTATCTACACAGCTGCCAAGGAACAGCACAGCCCTTCCCTTTGCTCAGGCTTAGCCTTCAGTGCTGCCTTCGACAACCTGGTGTCCTCCAGATGCGGAGATCATGGCAGATACAGTCCAACACATCTGGAGGACATCAGGTTGTGGAAGACTGCATTCGTGGAAAGCATTCTGTTGTGATGTTAAAGCACCCGCTGAAATGTCAGGTTTTGAAACCCGGGCTCTGCTCCCATAATTCTGTTTCCTTCTTCTTTCGTTTAACTGAGAAACCTGTCCAGATAACAATGCAGTTTGCAAACTACATGCAGGATCCAACCCAATGTGAAGACCAGGAAAAGGATGATGAATTGATGCCGCCTCTCTCCCCCTCTCCAAATCCTGTCTCTTCTGTGAACTTTTCGGCTTAGCCCATTCAGGATTTTCCAGGGTTAGAACCAGCAAGCCATGGCTCTGTGCATGGCTGCTCTGTCTCGGGAACCATCAACGTTAGAAGTTGGAATATCTCCCCAAGCAGTAAAGCAGCCTTCCCCTGGCTGAGGCATGCTGGGAGTTGTAGTCTCACCCATCTGGAAGGCCACAGGTTGGGGAAGGCTGCAGGAAAGGATGGCCATTGCCTCTCCTCAACCGGACTACAGAAGCTTCCAACTGGATCTTTGCCCAGACAATGATCATCTTTCCTGGTTCTGAGCTTGTTTGGACTTTCAGCTTGTCCTCCAGCTCTTGTCCTTCAGCTCTGAGTCCTGGCTACAGGGATGCAGGACCCCTTTCAGCCTGAGGGCCGCATTTCATTTCAAAGATGCTCGAGAGGGCTCTGTTCCAAGGAGGGTGTGGCCAAAGGCAAAAGGGCCAGGGCCAGAAATACCAGCATATTTTAGCTCAAAGGTCTTACTGCCAGGAATGAAGCCTTAGGAGAGGCATGCCGTCCTGCCAGAATGGGGAGAAAACTGCAAAAAACTGTGGGAAACCACCAAACAGTTGGTGAGTGACTGGGGGGAAAGGGGCAGGAACTCCAGAAGGCTGAATAGGGACGCCAGGAGGGCTGGATTCAGTCCCCAGACCTGACCTTCCGCACTCCTGAATTAAAATGATCTCAGGAAGCAGAGTTGGGGAGACCACTCTCTGCCTGAGACTCGGGAGAGCTGCTGCCAGTCAGAGTAGGCAATATTGGGCCAAATGGACCAATAGTCTAAGCTGGTATAAAGGCAACTGAACATGTTCACCCCATTGAGCCTAGGACTGTCCCCAGCTGCCCAAAGGGAGTGCAATCAGAAAAGAAACGAAGTATCATGGATTTTTGTTTTTCAGAGCTGACTCGGCTGCTGCTTCAGCACTTCAGAAAATTCTGCTTGGACTGGTTTGGAGGCCATCCGCTCCACCTGAGGAACCAGACCTGAGTTGAGATTCAGAAATCCCACTGATGATCATGGGGATATTTTTAAATGGGTATATATTTTTTTCTGTTTGATAGAAGTGGATGTGGCTTGCAGGCACAGCAGCCCCTTAGTAGGGTATTACACCTGCCAAACGTCAGAAAATAGGTGCAGTGGCTTTTGTGCTTTGCACCTTTATATTTTGATTGATTTTGTTGTAAAGGGAACTGCCAATAACGTTTTTATTTCTTGGCAGAATTGGATGGAATTTGTAGGGATGGTTGCCTCTTCTGAGGGGATCGAGCTTGCCACGTTTCAGATAAATAGCTATAGGGATTTTTGTTCAAGAGCTGCCTTTACATTTTTGAGGGTATCCAAAAACGAACATATCTCACCCTATGTCCCCCGTGGACCATTCTTCCGTAAATGACAGTCAGCACAGGTAAGAAAAGTGCGAAGTTCCAGAAGGATAGGTGCAGTGGTTTACGTGGAAGGGAGATCCTCATATTTGGAGGGGGAGTGAGTGATTTGATTTCCCCTTCCCTCCCCACCTCCGTTTCTTTTTGCGGGGGGGGGGGCAATCTGCATGAAAACGGCACACATCATAGAGGTGTATTCATCGGGAGTGGCTCTGAAACGCACCAGAGTTGACAGACAGAAACAAAATTTTCATCCTAGCCAGCTGGCTGTAACATGCAGTATAAAGGGGGGGGGGGGGCAGGCACGGAGGACAAGCTTTGGAGATGGGAATATTCTTTACCCTTTTCTCTTATGACCCCAAGGAGCACAACATTTCATCTTTATGAAAGGTCAGGTCTGTGCTTCCATAGGGTACAGGAGTCTGTCCTTGCAGCGGTCTGTAAGGATTCCATTTCCCCTGCCTGCTGCACAAGCAGAGCAATGTGTCAGGTTCATATCCTTCTGGCAAGACAGAACCTAATGACAACAAGATGACCAAAGCATACACTGCTGAAAGAAAAGGCTCTCTGCTGTTAGTACGAGGGGCCAGCTTAGTTGTGGCAGAAGCACCACATGCCAGCAATAAGTGTGAATTGGCGCTTGCTAATAAATGCAGCTTCTTGGGTATGTACGGGCCTTTATGGACACTTGTTTCTTCAGAGACACCAGATTCTAAGGAGCTACGCATCTACACAGTAACTCTAAAATTCAGGGGGGGGGGAGCATGTTTTGCAATTTAGCAAATACGTCTGCGCTCTCAGGACTTTGAGGAAATAGATAAATTTTCCTTAGAGCAAAATATCACTCAAATGTATTATTTATTTATTTAGTTGGCTTGTATATCCCACCTTTTCTCCAATGACCTCAAGGTGGCATACATGAGCCTCCTCCTTCTCCATTCTATCCTCCCAACAACCCTGTGAGGTAGGGAGGTATCCTGCCTTTCCTCCTCTTGCAAGGAACCCAAGCTGGTGCACACAATCCTCCTTCTCTCCATTTTATCCTCACAACAACAACCCTGTGAGGTAGGTTGGACTGAGAGTCTGTGACTGGCCCAAAGTCACCCAGTGAGCTTCATGGAAGAGTGGGGACTTGAACCCGGGTCTCCGCAGTCTAACACTCACCACAGCACCACCATGGCTCAGATGTCACACTTAAGTCCGGAAATGAACACGAAGGTGATGGGGCTCAGCCTGTTGTCATCTTTCCAAGGTGGATCAGTAGGACTAAATTCAGCCTTTCTGGCGCTTACGACAACGACAAAAAGGGGAGGAGGAGGCTTGCAATGTGCAAAGGAGGGGCTGTTTTGGTTAGCTTCAGGGCAACATACAAGAACGAAGCTAAATAATCAGCAATCATTCAGCAAGATGGTAAAAGCAGGTTTTGATGCCTTGGCGCTAGTAGAGCTGTCATGCCGGTGTAGTGGTAATGTGCCATCACAGAAAAGGCCCTGCTTCTCACAGATCACAATCCAATAGAAACATCAGACACACACTTCCATAGGCTAAAGGAATTGGCCCTTGCAGTGGTTTGGAAAGATTCTATTCCTCTGACTAGCTACACAAACATATCAACACAAGGCAGAACCTCTCAAGAAGACCTTGGGGCATGGGGCTTGATGAAGAGAGGAAGAGACAGATCTCCAGTATCCTCGGCTAGGTATGCACAAAAAGGGACCCAAGAGTCCACTGGCCTGGTTTAAAAACTGGATGAATCCGTCACCTTTGTAATATGTTTTATTAAGGGATCCCAAATATCCCCAGAGTATCAGCATTTTTATAGTCTGAAATGCATGCGAACCAGGAAGCACAACAAAAACTTTCGCTTTCAGATACAACTTATCGATCGATCAATCAATCAAGGGAGGCTATTGATCTCACTTACCTTGCCATCAAATTTTGAGTATTCGTTGAATGGGTTGTTCAGCTGCAGAGGGCACTGCTCCAGCCGGACTGACAGGATCGACGGCTTCATGGCATGTGGAGGCTTTAATCTGAAGTTCTTCTTCTCAAAGAGCAACCCCAGCTCCTCTTCTGTTGGTTCAAAGGCAAAAACGTTACAAGGCATGCAAGATGCTCCCTCCTGGCTGAGGGAGCCAATGGCAAAAGGATCACAGATTTGGGATAATGGAGGGCCAGGAGTTGGTGGCAACTAGATAATTTGTATGTTCCAGATATTTCAAAAGATACAGCACCTACAAAAAATGGGGAGTGGGGGGAAGAACATCTAGAAGGACTGGGAATACGTGAAATATTTTGAGGATACAACCGATCGTCAAAGTTTTGGGTCTTGCTCGCAGAAATAAGCAATATCTTTGATGTCGTTTAAGTAGAGCAGTAACATAGGTGAGAACAGAGTTCAGTGAGAGAGAAGGAAAATAAGACACGAGGGTTTAAAGATCTACTGCGTACACATTCAGTCAAACCAATGGTACATCTTTCTCACCCCCCACCGCTGTCGTGTTCTCAGAGTTTTTGTGTGGGTTCCTTCATACGGTACGTTTCCGCCGATGCGGCTGTCAATCCCATGTCACAACACATGGGTGAAGGTAACATACAAGTCAGTAACGCAGGGGCATAAGTCACCGACAGATCAGCAAAATCTCAGCTTCAAAAACAGACCCAGTGTTTCACAGATCTATCAGCAAGCCAGCCCCAGGAATGACCAAACACACGTTATATTTATCCGTCTGTACCAACAGCCAGCTGGGGCTACAATATTGGCTTTCGACGTGGGAAACTCTACATAGCTAAATGGCGACAAGCCTGTGCTCTAAGCCAGCCTTCTCCAACCTGGAGATGGGTTGAACTATAGCCTCCACAGCATGCTTGACCATTGGACATGCTGGCTGGGGCTGATGGGAGTTGTAATCCAAAACATCTGAGGGTGACACATTGGGGAAGGCTGCCCTAAGCAGTGGCTACCTAGAGAAAGACAAAAAATCACCAACAGAAGGTGTGGCTTAGGCGTGGTCAGGTAGTAACTAAGGATGGGGAGAGGGGTGCAAAATAGTTATGTGTGCAATGGGAGCTGGAAGGAAGCAGCAGAGAGATTAGGGGGCTGGGTTTAACTAATTAACAAATCACCCTACTGGCTTACATAACAAGGATACCTCAAAAATGAGGATGGATGAATACAGCTCAAGGCCTGTCGTGTTTTCGCCTATTAGCACCAGTCTCTTTTCTGCTGTGCAGCTACTCAATCTGGGTTGGTTCCACACCACATCTGCTCCAGGAGCAAACTGCCCCTGAACTCAATCAATCACCATTGGCGGATCGGCATCCAATCTGCCCACCCCAGCTCTGTGTCTGCTCTGTATTCGCATGCCTGGATTTGTGCACGTCCCGAAGATTTACACGCTGCCCCTCCGGAGGATTGGAACTGCTGTCGAGGCAGATTGAACGGGGACTTGCAAAGCTGATGTTGCGCATGCGGCGGGGGTGGGGGGTGTTCATTTGTTAAACGGCGAAATTAAAACTTGTCAAACTGCGACTAAGTCACGGCTTCCGCTTAATTTGGAGCCAGCAGCTTTGCCTGGGTCTCGAGACGGAGGATGTGCAGATGTGGGCGCCAGGGTGTCCGTGTGTGGCAAAGACACCCAATAGGGCCGTGTGAGAGATGGCTTAGCTCAGAAGAGAACGATTAAATCCTCTCTTAACTATGGCAGTGAAAACACCATTCAGTATTACACGTATATGATGGGCTTTGTGCCAACTATTACACTTATTTTGAAGTCAGCCCCTCCCACCCAACCCCATCCCCAAAAGCTCATTTGCAATTATGTTCTCAAGGCACTGAGCAGAGCTCTTTCTCGGGCTTTTCTGCAAAGCTTCGAGACCCCTGGAGTTCCAGGCACACATTTCATTGGCTTGAGCACAAGGAGCGAGTGTTTCAATATGTCGTTTTGTTCCTCGGGAAACGCTGGGGAAGCGCTGGTTTATTGCCTCTTCTGCTGGCACGAACAACGAACCCGTCTCCAGAGTTCTCCTCTGTAGATGACTGTGGCATCTGTTCTGGCTGACTTTTCTCGCCAAGTCAAAACCTCGTGCAATTCCGCGAATGTTTGGGATAACGGCATCGACCGGAGAGGAAGAGAAGGGAAAGAAGCTGACCAGTACCGGCGTTTAATTTGGCTGAGTGTGCTTCCTGCTACATGACCCAGTGGAGGCTTAAAACTGGTTCCCTGCAAACCACCTTTTGAAGATTAAGGGTGCTTCCAGATGGGGCTTTTAATGTGCCATTATTGTGCCTCCTTCACAGAATTTTAGGGTCTAGACAACAAAATCTTCTACTCGTAACGTTCTCATGGTTTCCCACCACTTCTTCTGTGTGTTTTTTTCTTACAGCAGAAAATCCATTAAAGAGGAAGAGACAGAATAGCTGCACAATGTCTTCTCATTGGTCATGCTAGGAGCTCTCCCTCTGGAAGCACCCCTAGGACCCGGCACCTGGAAGCGGTTCTCCTTCACTCTGAAGCAAATTCCCCCCCGTCCCCCGCCCTGCTTTCCAGCAGTGAAACCATGGTTTCACATTTCACCATCACCAATGCTAACCAGGTTCTCTTATAACCATGGTTTGAGAACCGCACGGCTTACAAGGGAAATCCAGTTAGTACTAATTAGTGCACATGCAATGCAAAATCATTGTTAAAAGCTAACAAGAGAATTGGGAGGAGAGAATTTGCTCTGGACAGGGAAGGAGTGTGTCCTTGAGGATGGATCCTGAACTGCAAATCCATGGATTCGCGGGGAGTCAACATTGCATCTCTGCTGTACAGATACATTTCGACAGGCCCTGGCCAGACAGAGGCGGTATGCAGATAACTCACTTGCGCAGACACATGGCTGTAGTGAGAATATACTGCCCTGCCTCCCTTGCAGGAATTGCAGGGCACAAATATAATAAACAAAAATAAAGGATTCGGCGTTGGACTAAAAATTTAAAGTATGAAAAGGTGAGGTGATGCTGCATTCAACTTTCACAATGCAAGAAGTATACTTAGCAGGTGAGAAAGTGTGTGTGGGCGGTGGGGGAGAAGAGACAAACCAGGCAGGATTTCAGGGGTGTCCAAGGTCGTGAAAGGAGCCCCCCTTCTGGAAGCTAATGGCAATTAAAGCAACCAGGTTTGGAAATCCTGCAAGGGGCTTTGTTTGTTCCCTTTTGACAAAGCTATTACAAACTGCAGGGAATTATTTGAAAGAGGGGATTTAGTTCACTGGTTGAGAAAGTGCTTTATAACCAGAAGGTCACTGGTTCAATCCCGGGCATCTCCAGTCAGAAGAAGTAGGAAACCGGTGATAGGGAAGCAATGCTGTGCTAGGTGGATAAAGAGGCTGACCTGGTATAGCGTAGCTTTCCAAGGGTGACGGGAGCAAAATTTTATACTCCAGTGTTGAGCAGGGCACCTCAGCTATGCTTTAGGTGTGTGTGGAGGAATGCAGGGGGCTGGCATGCCACACCGGCCTACAAACTCTCTCTCAGCTCCCATGTGCAATATACTGCCTTTCAGTGACTGATTGTAAGCTGTTCCGGGAGCTTTTTAATGGGCTGAGGAGCAGCATAAAAATACTTAAATACATTAAAAAAATATACGGGGGCATTAATAGCGAGTCTACCCTACAGGGCTGTTGTGACCGTTACGATAAGATGCTCATGAATGCATACATTACGTTTGACTATGCTCACATTTTATGATGTTACAGTTTGTCTTCATTAGATTGAGAGACCCAGGACACGGTTTGTCCCTTTTCAAGTTTATGTACTGATTTTTTAAATGTATACCGTGCCTTCCTAAGATTAACAATCAAAACATACAGCGGCTTACAAATTAAAAACAATGTCCATTGCAATTTAAAACAATCCTGATGATAATACAAAACAAAAACAGCAGTACCCCCTTCCCCGCTAGTTTCATAAAAACCATACCAGCAACAGCAGACTCAAAACATAGCAGAGGTCCTGACTAAAAAATGCCCACTGGAATGGAACAGTATTAACAGCCAATGGGGGAAAAAATGGGGAGGATGGTCAGGCACCATAACTGAAAAGGCCCCCCATTTTGTCCGCACCAGCCACATGTCCATTGGAGAAAGGAATAACTGATAGGTGTTGGTGGTGTCACTCAGAGAGAGCAGATGTCTACTCCATTTTTTGGTTTTGTGCCAGAATTAAACATGATTGGACAGCCGTTTTTAAAGAAATCAAGGATATGAAAAGGTATGATAGACCATTAGACCCACTGGTCTCCTTGCTTTGTTATGTTAAGAAGATAGTTTGTGAAGAAGATGCTGACACGGTCCTACATGTATTAACAGCAGCTCACATGTCTATTTTGTATAACTGGAAAAAAAGAAGAAGAAATCCTCCTCCAGTTGATGAACGGGTCAGTAGGCTATGGGATATATAATTAAATTGACAAATCTGGTGAGAGTTAGGGAAGGGAGACAAAAGAATGATTTTATAGAAAAATGAGTCTTTTAATGTCATTTTGGAAGAACAGAGTTCAGGATGTAGTAGACACATACCAACTATTAGATATAATTTAATGTTTTAAGAGGGAAATATAGGAGTATAAGGTAAACAAGTTTATGTCTATTACATTATTGGGTTCTTAATTATTATTGTATTTATTATTGCATTAGCAATATTAAATTTAACAAATAAAGTATATATTAAAAAAAGATCAGTCTTAAGAGCCCATTGAAAAAAATCAGGAGAAAAAAATCAATGTTACATGATTTAGGCACCATAACTGAAAACACACTTTCTTTGGTCTCCACCAATCTTCTACTTGCGTGGGTAAAGGAACACGGTGAGATGTATAGTGAGTGCCATTTTCTGCTATCAAAAGACATAATTTACGAGACTTTATTTTTCTGGTTAAAAAAAACGCCTACCCTGCCAAAATAAACTATTACTGTAAGACATAATGTGCAGGGGAAACAACTCCCTTCCCCAACCTACCCTTGGAAATAAAGTGTATCCAGAAGGTCATGGCAGTTCACAGAGCCCCTCCTAACATCAGCTACAGGAGTTGCAAAACTTAGAATAATGTACATATTTTCCATTGCTTTTTCATAAGTCACTTTGTAAGGTTATTTAGCTGGAAAGGGACCAACGAACACAGAAAATAGACAGATGTCCATGTGCCACTGTTCCTGCTAAATATAAGGCAAAATGTCATCATTCTCTAGATGTTAAAAATAAGCAGGACTTGCTTAGGAGCATATCCCGAGTTAGGCCATTGGTCCATCTAGCCCAGTATTGTCAACACTGACAGGAAGTTGTCCAGGGTTTCAGGCAGGTTTCTTTCCCTGCCCTACTTGGAGAAGATGGGAATTGAATATGAGACCTTCTGCATGCAAGGCAAGTACCCTACCACTGAGCTACGGCCCTTCCTAAACAACAACGGACATTCCCTACTCTGAATAAAGAATTACGGAGAAGAACAATGGTAAACAACCATAAACAATATTGATGATTATGTCTGCCTCTCTATTTTTCTTTATCAAATTTATATACCACCCACCTGGCAGATACCATAGGGGAAGTTTACAATAATAAAACAAAACAAACAAAAATAATACATACAATAAATACCAAACTATTAAAAATATTAAAGCACCAGCAGTACGGTTAATAATCAGAGCAACAGATTAAAGGTTAAAGGCCTGTTGGAAGAGGAAGGTATTAATCTGGTGTCATTAAACAGTGAAGACACCAGGCAGATCTATCTGGAAAAGGCATTCCACAGACGGCGGGCGGGGGCACTACAGAGAAGGCTCTTTCCCTGGTAGCCACCCACCATGTTGTTGTGAGCACCCAGGGAAGAACCTCAAAGATGAACTTACAATCGGGCAGGAACAGATGACATAAGGCGAAGCTACCCCATCAGATAAAGAACTTGCATCTCTCCCGTTACCTAATGTGTGAGGAAGTGGGGGGGGGGGAGGAGAACAGACATCGGGGGAAGCTGTTGCCTTCTTGCCCTCCTTGTGGGCATGTGGTTAGCGACTGGATGTTGGGCGATGTGGACCTTTGGTCTGATCCAGCAAAACAACTCTTGATTCAGGGAATGTTTCTCATGAGAGCTTGTTTGGGGAGGAGCCATATTCAGAGGATTGCAGAGGACTCTGAGACATATTCTAGGGACTACGTTCAATTCATGTGAAGTACTATAAAGCCAGGCTCACTGAGTTACACTATGCTTTTTCTTGATGGGGAAATCAGTGCCCCCCTAAACATGGTCAGAACACCCCTGTTCTAGAGATCTCATAAAACACCTAGAAATCTATGTTTTTCTAGTCCCTACCTATCTTCTCTGCTCAGAGTGATCTCAGCTGCTAGGGGGAGGGGGGAGAGTTGCACATGAAATTTTACAAACCTATGACAACAGTTGCAAGTCAAAACCCAATAATCATTAAATGATTTTTTTTTTTTTACCTGAATAGGATGTATTTCTCTCTTTCCACTGCACATTCTTACATTTTATCTGATTTTGCCTCTCCTTCCGTAGTCGTTCAAGTCTCTGAGCTGGAAAAAAAGAAATATTATAACGATACATTTGTCAATGAAAGTTTACTATAAACAAAAGACATAATTAACTACCTTTCTATGAATAAAGATGTTTTATGCGGCACATGTAGGGTGGGAAAAAAACTCATAAAATTTTAAAGGTGGCACCCCTGAAAAGCAAATACCAACAAAAACATGAAAATGTTCTTGATTTATAATTGAAATTAGAGGATATAAAACATTAATAGAGATCATAAAGATAGTATTAACATGGAAGAGAATAATAAAATGTGAAAACTTCTGTGATTAATATGACATTTCATTATATAAATCATTAATAACGGTCTTAAAGGAATTTTAATGCACAAATGAACTGAAGTGAATATTACATTACAGGAATAAAATTACTGTTATGAATTACTCTCCCCGTTTCAAAAATTAAAGATAAATGAACTCAGACTAGACTATTAAAGTTTTAAATATAAAATCCTTTATCTAAAAAAAATCATGAAAATTATAAAATGTCAACGCTATATAAATTAGCATAGCTTTTTCTTCAGTGTGCCGAAACAGTTTATAGGTAGTAAAAATAAATGATTTGTATCTTCACAACATTAGTCAAATCTTTAAAAATGAATATAATTTTTCCTTTCGATATTTTTGTCTCCACATTCAGGACTTGCTCACATAGGCAGAATATCAACACCCAGGAGGCCGGGTCTCCTCCGCCTTCTCCTCAAATTCTCCTGATGTTTTAAATGACGGATTTATTTCAGGAGACAAAAAAAATGTATGTCAGTATGATATCCTGGTAAAGGAAAAAAGAGTGCCTCAAATGGCATAGACATCCGTATTACAAATAAATGGCATAGACAAATGGCATAGCATCCGTATTACAAATAAAGGTCCCCGACATAAGAAATACATTTGCTATTTTGTTTTAGCAAGAACAAGAACAAGGCCAGGCTTATTGTCTTAAACCTCAGGCCTGATCCATCCAAGACCCACATTACACAGCTTTGAAGGTACCAATATGACTCATGCCCACTTCTGTGAAAGAATCACACTAGTTTATTGATTGAAAATGGTGGCAGATAATAAAAACAACAAATTCTTTCACACAAGTGGACACAAGTCATATTGGTACCTTCTAATCTGTTTAGTGTGGGTCCTGGCTGGATCAGGCCCCAGGTTTAAGGCACTTACCAATAAGCATGCTTAGGAACGCAACCCTCAACACAAAATCCCATAGAAATAAGCGAGACTTGTGCTCAAGTAAACATGTTTAGGACGGGGCTGCTGGTCTTTTAGGGGTCTGGTGCCCCAGAGCAATTAGGGCCCACCTGCATACGGAAGCAGTGAATAGGGGATGCACCAAAGCTCAGTAGGAGGCCACCTGCTCTGCCTACAGAAGGTCTCAGGTTCATATCCCGGCTTCTCCAGTTAAGAGGATGGGGGGGGGGGGGTCGGTAGGG
The DNA here is from genome assembly GCF_057233095.1 of Heloderma suspectum. Lineage (NCBI taxonomy): Eukaryota > Metazoa > Chordata > Lepidosauria > Squamata > Helodermatidae > Heloderma > Heloderma suspectum. The sequence goes on along the minus strand of NC_139471.1, from coordinate 9,878,115 downwards.
CTCACAAAGACTCCCCTCTGCTTGGGACCTTGGAGAGTAGACAGTACTGGTCTAGATGTGTCAGGAATGAATCTGAGCCTGTGGAGATGTCTAGCAGCTCAGATTCAGAATGGGAACAGCCAGAACAGGGGGAGGCGCCCTCCCTACTGAGCTCAGATACGGCAAGGCCTTCTCCCCAAGACCCTGACACACAGATGGCTCAGCCAGGACGCCCCCCCTCCCCCCGCCACCTTCCTCATCCATGAGAACCCAGGATTTGGGGGAGGAGAGTGAGTGGCATGACTTGAGGGATGCTAGGGTCCGTCGCAGTGCGAAGCGGGAAAAGTCAGAGGTGGAGCTCAGACACTCCACCAGGTTGGCTACGGGTTAAAGCCTACGTAGGCGGGAGCCACCCTAAGGGAGGGGCATCCCTGCGAAGCAAGTCTGGCCGAGAAGTTCATGCCCAGACTGCTGGCAATTACTCTAGCTTCCACTTTGGCTCCTCTGTTGATATTCGTAACTGTGCAGAGCAGCTGTTTTCTTTGCAGTCTGAGAGTTTCCTAGAATCTGCATTTGTAGGAAGTGAGTTGTTAACTAATAAAGTAGTGAGCCTGAAGCCTGGTATCCTGGAGTATGTTGATTACGAAGGGGGAGGACAAAGGATCCTGACAAGATGGACAAAGAGTCTGACCTGGTATAAGGCAGCTTCCTCTGTTCCTATAGGAAATGCACACATAAGTGGACATGGCAGGAATGATGCTCCATGCTGAACCTGTGGCTGGGGATGCACCCTCTAACCCAGGGGCTGTCACTGGACTACAACTCCTGTCATCCCTCACCATTGGACATGCTGGTTGAGGCTGATGGGAGTTGACTCCACAAATTCTGGATGGCCACAGGTTCCAGCTCTATTAAAGAAGCTGAATTCCTGCCCAGCAGCTATGCAAAAGGAGACAGTGGGAGGCTGCAGTTCCCTGTCCTTTCCCCTGCCCAAACCCTTCCATTTGTGGACTTTTAGGAGTTTGGGTTTTTCTTGTTTCGTTTTATGGGCTTCATAGGCAGCTCTGGCTGCTTTGCACAGATACCGTTGGCTCAGTCTGCAGTCTGTTGCTCTTTCCATAAGCAACTATCTTGTCCCCATCTACATATTTCAGTGGTTACGTCACCAAATTAGGATGGATCTTTCTTTGGAAAAATAAGTGAAGTACAAAATCAAGGACTCAATAAAAAGATGATTTTTTAAAAAAATCAAAGTTTTCTGCTTGGCAATTTAAAGAAAAAGAATGACTATTACTTGACTTTTTAAAAGAAGTTTTAATTTAAAAATTAAGTATAATCCAGTGTGGAAACTCCACTGACAAAAATGGTACCATTATAAATTTGCAAACTGAAAAGGAGAAAAATGGATTACACTACTTTTTTTTATTAAAAGAACACCACACAACTGTTTTGTACTGGGGCTACCAATACAGTTCAACTCCCCTAATTTTGGATATATTTGTGGCTGAGGGCGGGGCGGGGGGATACTGACCCAGGTAACAACCAAGTCATGTTAACAGTTAGCAGAGAGTAGGCTATGTTACACAGAACTCAGGCTCCTTAAAATCTGACGTTTAAAAAATGAAATTAAAGCAAGCTTCTAGTCCTCACGCTTGCAGTCAAAAGACTGGCCTATCTCCATTCCATTTTTCTCAGATTATTCCTTCCTGGCACCACCTCACTTGCAAAACAAATGATGAAATTATCTGAAGGCTATGAGTCGCAGAAGCAGAATACATAGTGCAAAGACATGCAAATCTATTTGAGCCACAGAGTCCAGCTTCCTAATTGCAGGTTGTTCGTGGATCAGGACATGGCTGGAAAAACCTTGACATCTGGACAGAAGCGGGGGGGCGGGGAGATAAAGGATCAGATATGGACCTTTTGGTTTTGGAAGAAAGAGAAGAACTAAGATTCAATAAAAAATAATTTGATGCCAGTACTTGGGAATCTGAGCTATCTTTCTTGTCTTATAAATTGTTGATGCCTAGGAATTTGTAACTGGCATCTGGAAAAATCTGATTTTTTTTTCCAGACACGGTGAGTAGCTTTGTCATCTGTGACGTACTAGACAAATGCTCATACCCATATTTATAGGTATAGCAACCTTTCTGAAACTGCTCCCTTCCAGATGTGTGGAACAACAACTCCCAGTATCCTCTGCCCCATTCTATCTACTTGATTTATTTCATAATCAGTGCTGTCTTCTAAGAACACAAGAGCATTCCTGCTGGATCAGACTGTGCATGCATCTAGCCTAGTACCCTGTCCCTCGCAATGGCTAGCCAGATGCCTCCAGTGGTTGGCTGGATGCAACAGCCCTTCTTCCCTGTTGCTCTCCCCTATAACTGTATTCAGAGATACACTGCCCCTGGATATGGAGATTCCATTTAGCTACCCTGGACAAAAGCTGCTGCTCTCCTCCTCCATGTACTGATTTTATCTCCTCCTTTGGAAAAAAAACAACCCCTAAGCCAGTGGTCATTCATCACTACCACATCTTATGTTTTGTGAAGCAATTCCCTATGCAGGCAACAGCCAGGATTGGAAATATACTGCAATAGGGGAACCCAGCCATTCTGCATCAGAGGACAGTTCTGGAATTTTCGGAGAGTGTTGTGGGCACTCTCACAAAATGGTTACCGTAGGGGTGGGACTTGCCCATTCATAAAATGGATGCCAGGTTGGGCAAGGCCAGTCACGAAACACTTGTTTCCCAGAACGCAAACTGGTGGAAATAAAAAGAAAGTAACTTGCTCAAGAACCTAAGTACAAGGCAGAGGTGGGGTCTGAGCTCTGAAACACAAAAACATTCTTTTGAACCCAAATAAAGCTGGAGGGCTATCCTGCCTGGCCGCTGAGGTCATTGGAGGGCATGTTCCTGGTGGTTCCACATGGACCCATGGCCCGGCTGGAGTCCATCAGAAAAAGAGCCTTCAGTGGGGTGCCCCCCTTCCTGTGGAATTCCTTGCCTTTGGAGGTCAGGCAAGCACCAACGTTGTGTTCCTTCCGGAGCCTCCTGAAGACATTGTTATTTCGAGAGACCTTCCTTGCATGACCAGCTACGGTTATTACATCCGACCTTATTCGAATTTATCTTTTTTAAAAAAACAACAACATTGTAACTATGTTAACTTGGTGTTTCGTTCTTTTATCTTTGTTGTTCACTGCTCTGAAATCTTCTGATGGGGAGTGGTATGTCAATATTGTAAATAAATAGATAAATAAATGCCAGCCTCCCAGTTATTTTAATACAAAAAAACCATTAAATAAAATATAAACCAGGAGGGGTGGGGAGCCTGGCAGGCACCAAGGGAGGTGTCTGGGGGCACCACACTGGAGATCCCAGTACTATGAGATTTTGCGGGAACGCATAAAAGCCGTCGAGTGCAGGAATGGCTCCAAGATTGTTTAAGGTATGCTTCAAAGATACTTTGTGAAATCTTGGGGGGCGGGGGGAGAGAGGCTAAATAAGATTTGCAGTAGTCTCAGATGGTGGGGCTTGTGCCCTTCTAATAATAATATGCATAATACTAACCTATATAAATGCTAAATAGTATTATTAGTATTCTTGTATCTCAAGCAACAGGAGTGAGTTGGCCCCGTCCCTGCTCCAACCGCCATTGTTCCATGCAGTAGGAGAAGCCAATTTAAAGTAACAAAGTGCCAACTTCCAGACTGTCGTCTTTGTGCTTAATTACAGTAAACCGTGTGCGCGTGTGTATTTTTCTTATCAACTTCCATGACAGCTCCGGGTTCCTGCCCCTTAAAATACTTTCTCCTCGACATAAAAAAGAAGTCGGGTTGCTTATTTCGGCAAAATGTACTTCTGAGCTCTAGGTGGGGATGTATTACCTCCCAAACTCAAGAATTTAGATTCCCCCACGGCTTAGAAGCAAAATGGAACCATGTGTTCCCTTCCGCCGACCCTGATCCTTTTACTCAGATAGCGTGGGCATTCCAGGATTTAAATCCCATAGTCGTTCTGTCGAAGGACAGGAACATGTGTGTACAGTGGGGAGGGCCCAGCAGTAAATCAGTTTCCACAGCCGGGGAACTAAAAAACAGTGGCAAAGAGACAAATTTCCCCAACACCCTCAACAGGACTGAAGCAGTTAATGCGGAATGCTTGTGGGGGCCGAACATTCGGAGCACATTACTCCCATTTTATACTAGGTGATCTGGTTAACCATTTGCCTCCAGACTCAATTTAAAGTGCTGGTATCGACCTGCTAAAGCCCTAATCAGTGAGGACCCGGTTAGTGGCACCCATATGAACCTGCATGGAGGGATGAGTAAGAATTTCGTTCATTTCATTTCATTTGGATAAGAACTCACCAAAAATTTGCAACTTTCATCATAAATGGGATGGAAATAACTTGACACTTACTAAGAATGAATGTGGGAGAAAGCAACACAGACAGATTTTTCCATCCCAACCTGCTTGCAGGCTCACCGTTAAAGCCAGTCTCTCAGCTCTATCCCTCCTCAGTCAACTCCGCTTGGTAGGAGTTAATATTATCTGACTAGCGTGCTAAGAGGCTGCTGTCTTACGTTTCCACGCTGGCTGCAGAGGACAAAGCTTCCTCTCCTCTGTGGCCAGCACGGAAACGCAGGCTAGTTAAAAAAGAAAAAAAGCAGGATAGTAACTTTTGTAGGCTTGTTTACAGGGCTGTGGGAAACTACTGAATAATAGTGTCCGATATGACCGCAGCCTTTCCCAACCAGGCACCCTCCAGATTTGTTGGACTACAACTCCCAACAGAGCTGGCTGGGGGACGGTGGGAGTTGTAGTCCAACAAATCTGGAGGGTACCAGATGGGAAAAGGCTGGAGTAGCAGATGAGTAAGAAGAAACCTGGAAACAAAGCCCAGTAAGGAGAGACTGAAAGAACTGGGCATGTTTAGCCTTGAGAAGAAAAGACTGAGGGGAGATAGGAGAGCGCTCTTCAAGTCCTTGAAAGGTTGTCACAGAGAGGAAGGCCAGGATCGCTTCTCGGTCATCCCAGAGTGCAGGACACGGAAGAATGGGCTCAAGTTACAGGAGGCCAGATTCCAGCTGAACATCAGGAAAAACTTCCTGACAGAGCAATACGACAATGGAACCAATTACCTAGGGAGGTGGTGGGCTCTCCCACACTGGAGGCATTCAAGACGAGGCTGGACAGTCACCTGTTGGGGATGCTTTGACTTGGATTCCTGCACTGAGCAGGGGGTTGGACTCGATGGTCTTATAGGCCCCTTCCAACCCTACTATTCTATGATTCTAAGCCCTACCTCAAAGATGGGCAAATTGTGGCCCTCCAGATGTTTTGGCCTACAACTCATGTTGTCCATCACCACTGGCTATGTCACCTCATGCTTGCCCTACCGCCTTGGGAACTCTTAAAGTCCAGGAAGGCTTGTACCCATTCTATGAGAGTTGGGTGCAGAGGCAATAGCTGGAGTGCAGCCAGGCACTCAGTGCCAAGGGACCAAGCTAGAAGCCAGGTACAAGGAGATTGCTGCTGTGGCGAAAACCCAGCCCAAGTGGAAAGCCTTTTATAGGGCTTCCTATCCAGGAGGCCCAATGGCCAGCCAGGAAAGATGGCGTCAGTCCAGAGCCTGAGAAGACGTCGCTGCCAGGAAGAGGCAACAAGCTGCAGGTCTGCTGGGTGGCCACACAGGAATGCTGCAGAGAGCTGAAGGTACCTGGCTCTAGCCCAGGCAGTTCCCAGGCAGTTCCCAGGGAGTTCAGACTCTGTGTCTACCTAGAATCATAGAATTATAGAATAGTAGGGTTGGAAGGGGCCTACAAGATCATCGAATCCAACCCCCTGCTCAATGCAAGAATCCAAGTCAACCTAGTCCTGTAGAATACCTAGTCCTGTACTGTCAGGTCGATGGGTAGGCAACCTTTTTGGGCCATGGGCACATTGGGCACTTTGAAAAAAACTCTCCTGGGCACCATCTCAACATGGCTGCCATGGGAGGTGTGGCAAGGGACGAATGGCCTGCCCAAAAAGCTGAGTACAAAGCAGCAGCGGGGTCTGAGCGATTTCCCTGCACACGTAGTTTTCAGCACCCACAGAAACCTAGATCCAAGCTGCTGCAAAGAAAATGTGTTAATTCCTTTAAAAAGTGGGAGGGGTGGTGCACCCTGCCAGGCTATCAACAGCTACTAGTCTTGATGGCTATGTCCTGCCTCCAGTACCAGAGGCAGTGAGCCTGTATGTGCCAATTGCTGGGGAACATGGGTGGGAGGGTGCTGCTGCGCTCATGCCCTACTCGTGGGTCCCTGATCGACAGCTGGTTGGCCACTGTGTGAACAGAATGCTGGACTAGATGGACCCTTGGTCTGATCCAGCAGGGCTCTTCTTATGTTCATATGTCCATGGGCGCATCAGTGCCCACGGTCACCATGTTGCCTACCCATGGTCTGTCCTGACTGGCAGAGGATCTCCGGCAGAGAGAGGCCTTTCCCCATCACTTGCTCCCTGACCCCTTTAACTGGAGATGCCATGGACTGACCCTGGGACCTCCTGCCTCTGCAGCACGTGCTCTGCTGCTGAGCTGCGATGCCTCCTCCACTCGGCCCCAGAGACATACCAAGAAGTCCCTCGCCGAAGCCCCGGATGCTCCCTCTCCAACTCACCTGTGTTTGATCGCCTTCGGATGCCGAAGTCCCAGCTTGAGGTAATGTCGACCGACTGAGAGTAGACGTAGCCCTGAGATTCGCTGTTGCTGCCCTGCATTTCCGAGCTGCTCTCGTCGTTCGCCGAAGTGGGCTGGAATTTCTCCAGGTCAACATCGTGGTCGATCAGGACCATTTCACACATTCCGGTGTCGTCACTGGTCACATGAGACTGCCGGATGTGAGCCAGGATAATGGTTGGGTTGTCCAAGAAAGCCATCCCGTCCCAAATTCCGCCGCCTTCCCCCTACTATCTTCTTCGATCCATGCTGGACCTCAAACTTGACTACCTGGAGAAAACACACACACACACACACACACACACACACACACACACACATATTACTTTGAAGGAAATCAAGGAGTTTGCCTAAGTTATATTCCTGGAGGTTCACATAGGAAGCTGCCTTATATACAGACAGACCATTGGTCTACCTAGCTCAATGTTGACTGGCTGTGGCTCTCCAGGGTTTCAGGCATGAGTTTTTTGCATTTTTAACGGGGGATCGAACCTGGAACTGCCTGCATCAAAGCAGGTGCTCTACCACTGAGCAATGGCCCTTCTACCAATGGCTACTAGCCAGGATTAAAGGGAGCCCCTCTGTGTGGAGGCAGTGTGCCTTTGGTTATCAGAAGCTGGGGGCAAGTAACAGGGAAGGACTCCTTGCCCTGTTCGTGGGCAGCCAGAGGCATTTGGCTGGATGCCCCTGGAGGCAGAACCCTGGGCAAAAAGAACCTTTGTTCTGACCCAGCAGAGCTGCTCTTATGCTAGGCTCATGGCTGGCTACTCTAGGAAGGGCGGCACACACACAGACACACACCCTGTGCAAAAGTGTGCCCCTTCATGGCAGAAATGTAGAGCAGGTAATGCACTTCGGAAAGACAGCATATATTCGCACGGCTGTGATGTATAGATGAGACAGACTATTTCAACAGGATGAACACAAAATACAGAGACAGGACACCACTTTGGGGGAGGGCTGACTCCAGGCTTTGAGGGCCCTTGGGCGGGACACCCTCAATGGGCACCCGCCTTCAGTGGGCCTACCTCCTCACCACCATGGTCACCAGCTGCTCTTCCTCCTCCTCTTCCTCATCATTGCTGCCGCTTGCTTGCTTGACAGGCAGAGAGCCGGGGGTTAAGGAGGCTGCGGCATTGCCTGCTCCTCCCTCTCACCACCTCCGTTAACTGGGCCAGAACAAGAGGCAGGTAGCAAGCAGGTTGCAGCGGTGGAGAGGAGAAGCAAGTCCAGGGGGCTCTTGTCAGTGGGCCCCTCCCTGCTGGGGTGTGGGACCTCAGCAAGTGCCCAACCATGCCGACCCTTGACGCTGGCCCTGGCAGGGCTCATGCAGAAAAGGTAGCCAACATGCTCTTTAACTGGCACAGACATGGCAATGAGAAGAGGACCAGCCCCCTCCCTTTGTGGATATTTTAAATTTAAATACAGTCATTATTTACTTATTTGATTTGCAGTATTAATTTAGTTATTTACAGTTTTCAGCTCACAATAAGAATAATGTTTACATATTACATTAATATCCTGCCTCTCTTCCAAAATGCTCGAGCCAGCATGCTTGGTTCTCGCCCCACTCTTTATTTTATCCTTGCAACAACCCTTTGAGATAGGTGATACAGACAGACCGACTGGCCAATGGTCACCCAGCGAGCTCCACAGCCAAGTGAGAATGTGAACCCGGGCTTTCCTTAAATCTGAGGCTGCAATCCTATACCCACTTACCTGGGAATGAGTCCCATTGAACTCAATGAAACTTGCCGCTGAGTGGACATGTATACGATTGCATGGTGATTCACTCTAACCACTGCACCACACTGGCTCTCTGAAGGAGGTGTGCTTTTGTGAGCCTGATACAGGCCAAGAGGCAGGTCAGAAACTGCTTAAATTTAACACAATGACTCACTTACATCCCACTGATTTCAATGGATCAACTCTAAGCATGACTAACTCTGGGTCCAACTCCTTATTTGCATATGCGGACATGTGTGTGCATGCATATATACCCTCTTCTTGCGGTATGCCACCTGTGTATTATGTACTAGAGTACTTGAAGCCAAGGATTTAAAAACAATTACAAGTTCCACTGATTTAAATGGGCTCTGCCTTTTTTATTTCAATATTCTTGTAGGAACGTGCAGAAAGATTAGTCAGAAGCATACATTTCTTTTCAACTGTGATTTCTGTTATCCGGAAGCCTAGGTTGGGGTGGACTGTAAACTGAACTCACTTCAAATAACAGTAGGAGTAATATTTATCTTTATTATTATCATCACCCCGTCATTGTTACTATAATGATGATTACGATGATTTCACATTCTGTAGCACATGGCAGGCATTCCAGATGCTTCACATATTTTATCTTAGGGCACAATGCTGGCTGGGGAATGCTGGGAGTTGTAGGACTTTTTTCTGTCTAAACATGCCTAGGATTGTGCCCTTAATAATCCTTACAATAGCCCAGGAAAGTAACTAAGGCCTGCTACCCAATTGAATACATCTTCACGTGAGTAAATAAAGCATTTCTCAAGAAACTAGGCATACTTTGTTTTTAGAAGATGTGCAAAAATGCTGCACAGGGAATGCTTAGAGGCATTTCCTTATGTGTGCCTAACAAGGGAGAATGTGTGTTGTAACACACAGTTTTTGGTCAGTCCTTATATCGATAACTATATATATTTAATCTGCTGCCCAATTAGGATCACTTTTTTAGTGGATCAGATTTATACCTGAGTACTCAAACTCAGGCCTGGGCAGCCTTCAAGCCTATGGGATACCTTACTTTCTGTGTGTTTTTATACCACCCACCAGAGCCATATCGAAAACAGAGGTGGCGGCAGCACCAGAGGCAAAATGGTGAATCGGGGGCAGAGCTAACTACCTACTGCGGTGATCTTCACTATTTTTCAAACAGGAGCCACTTGGGCTCCAGGCACTGTCACCGAGGCCACTTCGGCACCACTGAAGTTAGCCAATCAATGTTGCTCTTCGTCCCTTGGGCTCCTCCCCCCTCCCCCACTAATTGGATGATGGCTCCTGCATTCTCCTTTCCCCAGCCCCAGCTGACGAGAGGCAGCTCTCCCGACTTCCCACCCCTAAAGCCTCTTCATAGAATCATAGAATAGTAGGGTTGGAAGGGGCCTACAAGGCCATCGAGTCCAACCCCTTGCTCAATGCAGGAATCCAAGTCAGAGCATCCCTGACAGATGGTTGTCCAGCCTCGTCTTGAATGCCTCCAGTGTGGGACAGCCCACCACCTCCCTAGGTAATTCCGGTAGCCCAGATCAAAGCAGCCGGTTGCCCATCACTAAAGCAAACAACAAAGACAAAGGTAGAGAGACCCTGTTGAGACTGAAAAACTACTGCAAAACGAGGGAGAGAGAGTGTGCGTGAATGGAAGAGAGGCGGTGAGCCACTGTGAAGGTTTGAGGCCTACAGAGGCAAGGGAAAAAAAGTCAGGCTTAGAGGCCTGGAGGTTTTGTTGTTGTTGGGCAGGGGTATCCCTGAGAGCAGTAGTGTCATTTCCCCAGCTAAGTTTCAGTTTCATTTCCCCAGTTAAGTTTCAGTTTCATTTCCCCAGTTAAGTTTCATTCCTTCAGGTTTGAAACAGTACTTTTGGTTTTGAGGGAGGATATAAAAACAGAGAGTCAGGAAGAGCAGGGCACAAAGAGGGAGCAGGAAGAAGCAGCCTGTGGAAGTCTAAGCACAGCTAAGGTAGAGATATTTGCATTTGTTGCCACTTTTATTTTATCTTAATGCCTTTCGTATCACTCAGCTCTATTGAGAAAATACCTTCAGTTATGATTTGCTTAGTTTAATTTACCAGTAAACTGTTGTGTTAAATCCCAGGTGTCTGGAGTGACAATCACCCCATGCCTACAGCCTATACCTCATGTTATTGGAAAGGGGAAGGTAAAAGAAGGAAGGTGGGACTCTTAAGGAGGCAAGAGATCCTTAAGGAGCTACTCAGGGGGTCCGGGTCATAAAGGGAATCCTGTCAGCCACGCTCAAGGTGACTGGGAGCTGCCAGTGGCCCTCAGGCCTTCCCAGTGAAAAATACTGACCTAAAGTGTCCTATGAGCCCTTCACTGGGAAGGCTTGCATATACAAATACAGATATGTATCTAATTTAATACAGTTCAGAGATTCTAGCAGCCTGATTTGGCTCTTTTGCTGTTACAATTGTTAAAGTGAGGGAAGCTGGAAACTTTTGCCAATCTATTGCAAATCATCCAGGGATCATCCTGATCCATCTTCTGACCACCCCTTCTCTATATGATCGTTAGGAATTACAATTAAATTCCCAATTATCGTTGCTATATTCTAGATATGTGGGGAGGGGGGACTGAGAGAAGAATGGCATTCGGAGCAATCGAATGCCATTTCGATTTACTTGGAAGTAACCCCCATTGTGTTCAGCGGGGTTTTCTCCTAGGTAAGGGTGCATACGATTGTAGGGATCCTCAGACCACCTGATGTGTTCATGGCTGAAGTGAAGTTTGAACCAAGGGTTTTCTGGCTGAAAGTTTGCACTCTTGAGCTATTACGCTAGACAAACTCTATATAAGAAAGGCATTTCTCCTTAAATATTCGAATGGCTTTGTACCCTGGCTTTCTATCAAAATACAGTTTATGACAGCTTGCATTTAAAAAACAAAAAATAAAAACCCAATACAAAGCTAGGAGGTAAACCATATTCAAATTTCTCATTTCACTGATTTAAGGTATTTATATACCACCTTCATAATACTGATCCCAGGCTGTTTACAGTGAGATTTAAAAATTAGAAGTAATAAACATAAATTAGCACAATTTAAACAGGAACTGAAACAGCAAAGTAGAAAACTTCCATGCCATTGTTTTAAAATATAGCCCCCCCCCCCGCAATTCGACTTTAAAACACAAACCATTAAAATGCCTGAAAGAACAAAAAGTCTTAACCCGATAGCTAAAAGACCATAAAATAGGTGACAACTCAGTTGCCCTCTCCTTTCTTGCCACTCACTTGATCTCTGATGGTGAAAGATCTTAGTGCTTGGGAAGGTTGATAGGGGAGTAGGCAGATACACACTAAAGAAACAGCAGTAGCCAACAGATTAAAAACTAACTGCTGTCTAAAGTTTAAGAACTTGCCCAAGGCTTTTGTTAATAACACAGTTTTCACCACTCTGCATTTCAGCTCTTCTCTTCTGCGCCTGTCCCTGGCTGCTGGTTACCGCTTCTTTCTCTAACCCTGGATCCACAACACAGTTTGATCTAAGCATATCCCACCTCCCAACTAAGAGATTCGCAAAGCAGCTTCAAACATCGATAGGTCATTTTACAGAGATTTAAAAACACACGCACAACCCACTTAGAACTATCCATTTGAGATCCAGCATATCCTATCATTGTTTTTAAGAAGCCAGCAGGAAGGATAGAAAGAAACCTGCTGTGAGAAACCTGCTCTCAATTCATACGAAGCTAAAACTTTGCTTAAAGCCAAGATTAAACTGATGCTAACGCCAAGCCAAAACTAAGAGGCAAAGGCCTAAGGCTTTATTCTCACAAAGAGGAGAAGGGGGGGGGCTCCCACTGGAGTTGAGGTGGGGGGAGCAGCGGGGGGCTTGCGTGACTGGATGCTCCACTATATTAAAGTAATAAAGATCATCATGCATAGAAAACTGGCAAAAGAAAGCCTACGTGGATGCACTGTGGAACCCTGACTACTGTACAGGATTCCAGAACACGGGAGAAAGCCTGTGTGTGAAGGCTCTCTCATACAGACGTCCACACGAAACACACGGAGCTCTGCAACACCGTGCAGCCTCAGCTGAGAGGCCAGAGGTGCAGCCCCCTTTTATGTGCATTTCCTCTTCACACAACGCGTGCACGAACGGGGCTTTAAAATGAGATTAGACGATTTCATCTTAGACAAAGGCTATCAATGGCTACTAGTCAGGAAGGCTATATGTTCTCTCCAGGATCAAAGGCTGCTTGCCCCTCAATGTCAGTCGCTGGGGAATGACGGCAGGAGAGGGCTACTGCCTTTATGGGCTGCTTAGGGGCTTCCCAAGAGGCACCTGGCTGGCCACCATGGAAGCAGGTCGCTGGACGAGGAAGGCCTTTGGACTGATCCAGCAGGACTCTTCTTCTGTTCGCCTCCACTGGTTGTGGGAATGAGGCCTAACAAAGAAGCCTTCCTTCGCTTCTTACACATCTGGGAGGGAGGGTGCAAGCAGAGAGAAGGCCCTTGACTGGATCACCGCCTGCCGAACCTCAGCTGGCCATCCATGACACAGGTTCTTCCTTAAGATATCAAGATGTGGGAGAGAGACTGCAATCCTCCAAGCTGATGCGCTCACAACACTTTGCCCAGCACTCCCTTCACGACCCTCCTCCCAGCAATCTTCAGTCCCTCCTGCCTCACAGGCCATCTTTCCAAGCTTCACTGTTCACACCATCTGCTCCCACCTCCCATGACTTATTGTTGAGGAGCTTGCACAGGAATCATGACGGGGGGGGGGGGGGGGAGAAAAAAAAGCCTGCCGGAGCAGGAAACTCAGCAGTATTTCTTCAACCACCAAGGACTCCTTTGGAGGAGGAAAGTGATCCCCAGGCCCTTTGCGCTGCCTAATTAGGTCTGGAAATGAAGGTGGTGGGATGCTGGGAGTTTCACTTCCTGAAACCTGAACGTGCATTTGGCCGGTGCAGCATCCAGCTTTTCTCGTTTGCTGGAAGGTGCTTTAATTTTCAAGGAAGAGAAGGCACCTACGTCCCAGTGCAGAGTCATTCGCTCTCACAGATGTTTAATGTCAAGCAATGAATGTTGCCCAGGATCACTGACCACACTACCATGCGACCACAGCCTCTGCGCTTGAACATCTGTAGAGCCCTCCCCGCCCAAGAAGCATAAAAAGCCTGCAGCCCTAAGCTGGTAAAAAGCACATCTACCTACTGCCACAGCTTGAGCTTCCCCAGTGAATGCTGAGTCCGGGAGAACGCCCAAGCAGTATACTTGGTCTTTCAATGGGAATGCAGCCCCAGTTACGGTCAGTTGTACATCTCTATCCAAAAAAGTCAGTCTCCTCATGCACAGAACAGTATGCAAAGATTAAGTCTTTGCTTGTTCCCCCTCATCCACCCAGAAATAGACTCCCATTACTCTGAGGCATGAGTTCGGCCACTTCCCTGGGACAAGGAGATGGATTCGAGAGGTACAGCCGAGTGTCATCTGCAGGGCGGTGACGCTGCAGCCCAAGCCTCCAGATGACTTCCCCTGGCAGTCTCATGTAGATGTTGAAAAGCATGGGAGACAAGGTAGAACCTTGTAGTGCTCCATAAGCCAATGGTCACAGGGTGGAACTGTCAGGAGCGCCCTAGCTGCCTCTTGCAGTCCCCTCCAGTAGCCAACTCAGGACACAGACGACAAGGATTCTTTCCAAGGCTTTATTCCATTATTACTTTATGACTCTTACAGTTACTAATCACTAGTGACTAAGCAAGGAACTGCACTGGGGATAGATAGCAGAGTAGCCTACGCTCCAGTTAAGGCAGTTGGTCCCCGTTTGAAGGAGAACCGCAGGAAGACCCTGAACTTATGGGCTATGGAGAGATCCTCCCTCTTTTCCTTGGGTCCGCAGGACGCGACCGCTGTTTTAGCGCCACACGAGAAGAGCGCCTCTTTTCGGCGCCCTCCATCTGTCGTCGCTCCCTGTGTCTGTGCCGAGCATCCAGCAAGCCCCCCTCCAGCGCTCTCTCACTGCCAGGGCCACTATCTCTCCCAGGAATGCTGGCAGGAGGAATCTCTGCCAGCTGCTGTGCTTGTGAGAGATGAGCGAACTCCTCTCCCACGGATTGCTGTTCCTCCTCAGAATCAGAACTGCTCTGGGGCTCTATGGGCTCAGTTTCCACCCTGACAGGAACAGCAGTCTCCCAGCACTGCCTTCTGAGACTGTTCCTCCGGGATGCACCGGAGCCACCATAACATCGTGCCTGCTGGGCCCAAGCTGTACAAATGATCCAGATGGACACCATGGTTGATGGCATCAAAAGCTGGTGAGATCCAGAGGAGTTAACAGAGCTGTGCTCTCTCTGTCCATTCCTCAGCATACATAGTCCACTTGGGAAACCAAGAATGTATCTGTCTAAAAACCAGGTCTGAAACTTGATGAGAACAGATCTAATCAAATACTAGTACTATTACCTGGTTATGACCCTTACGTTACTAAATGGGTGGCCTTGTTTGCAACTGCAGCTAAAAATCAAATACTAGTACCATTATCTGGTTATGACCCTTACATTACTAAATGGGTGGCCTTGTTTGCAACTGCAGCTAAGAAAACCAGAGCAAAGTTTTAAAAGTCTATTTCCGTTAATTGTAAAGGTGATGACTTATCTCTGTTTTAACTGTTTGTAATAACCTATAGTTTATACAAACACACTTAGTTCTTATTTATTTTCTATATTGCCCAATAGCCGAAGCTCTCTATTCTTCTGAATAATAGTTCAGAAGAGTTCAGATCTAATAATCAATATCATCCAGCACCAGATGGAACTGAGAAGCTACCACCTCTCCAAAACCTTGCCCAAGAATGGAAAATTAGACATTGGGTGGTAATTATCCTAAGTCATAGGCTCTGAACGTTGCTTTTTCAACAGTCTTCACCACTGCTTCCTTCAAAGCAACGGGGACCACACCATCCCTCAAGGAGACCTCAACCACCTAGAAGTCCAAATATCCATCCCATCCCTGGCTGATTTCACACATTAGAGTGGGCAAGTGGACAGAGAACAGGTGGCAAGTCTCAATCTTCCAAGGAGTTTGTCCACATCCTCAGGTTGTGCGAACTCAAATGAATCCATAACGCCACGACTAGATGATGCATTTGTCCTGGCCAATTCCAACTGCAATATCACCATAATAGCATCTTATATATCCCACTTTTAACAGAGTTATCAAAGTGTCTTAATATAGCTAACAATCCACCTCCCCACCCCCAAATGCATGGAAAAAAGAACAGCAACATTGAAAGCATCGCCCCCACCCCACCCAAAAACAAACCTGATTAAAAAGCAACAGTAATAAAGGTTTTGAGCACCTGTCTTAAAATGAGAACAGAGGGAGGTTGTTAAATCTGCCCACCATGAAGGTAATGAGAGAAAAGTCCCCAAGTGTTTCTTGAACTGGAACCAGGAGGTGATAGTTCTTGCTAATTAATTAAACAAAGCACATAGGAGTGTGATCACACACGTACACAGCCAAGGTGGCTGGTCTTGATCTGGACCTCGATTGGCATGTCCGTATGCTTCTTTGTTTCATGTCCATAAATGACACGTCTCCACACAGTTTTTCAGTTGGCAAAGCCTGGGAAGGGGGGTGTCATGCTCGCTCTCAGACATGGGGAAGGATCACTGTGCATGCCAAATTCCACAAGGGCATAGACAAAAGGCACAGAATTTGGTACTGGAAAGAGAAGTTTTTGGAGAATCTCAAACCTTATTTCCTTTTTTAAAGTTTCTAGCCCTCACGATAGCAAAGATATGCTTGAAAGTGTGATTACTGAAATCTCAGAAGCCAAAGAGAAGGTTGAAGATTTCCAATAAAGGGGCTGGGAGCTGGGGCTTCCATGCTCTGCATGGCTCCTTTGCCAGATTAGTGAAACAAGAACAACAGCAAAGAAGCTATCCAATGCAGTAAAAAAAGAAGTGCAGATATATGCAAATTAAGAGGGGGGAAATATGCAATTATTTTGCAAAAAATGGCAACGTTTAAAACTATGTACCAGGGCCTGGCTAAGTCCATTTTTCTTTTTAAAGAGGAGTGCAGACAATGCCCCCGTTCTTATGCTCCAATCTATTCCGTAAACGTATTTCTTTATTTGCAAGTTCCTTTGCAAACGGGGTGGGGTGGGGGGATTCCATGAAAGACACCAAAACAGAAGGACCACAGACCTTACTAAGCTATGTAGTCTGTCGAAGGAGTGCGCAGATTATAAATTGAGCCAAGTTGTAAAAATGAAAATGGGGACACAGGTGCGCACACACACACACACACACACAGCACAGGCTTGTCTCAGGGATTGCAAAGCCACACATCATTTCCCTCTAAATATACCTAAATCCCTCAGGGACCCAAATGCCTGGCGAATCCCCACCAGGGCCCGACGGACCTGGCACTGTGGCGGCAGCATGAATATTTGTATTAAGTGGATGAAAGCTACTGAAAGCACCTTATTTCAACAGTGACAAACCTACTCTACGGACACAAACAGCAGAGCCACCGGAGTAGAAAAGCCCAATTGGATTTTTACAGATTGACGGGCTCGGTGCACGGCTCTCGCTAACTCTCCCCAAATCGGAAGGGGGGGGGGGAACAACATCATGTACACCAGAGATAGGGTTGTTGACCAGTGAAAGGCTGTGTTTTATTTTTGAACAAAACTTATCTGGTTCAGAGATAACAGCAAACCACAGGTTGTTGTTGCAACCATGAACCAGCACAATTCTTCTGCTCACCCTCAAGGGGAGAGGATTTACATCGTCTGGTCCTGGCTTTTTCTAAGTTCCCTGTTCAGTCTGAACTCAGGAAACTGTGGTTTGTAGAAACCACAGTTAGTTAACAAGCTGGGAATACCAAGCCAGAATCAGATCACCTTTTGTAAAATGAAATAAGGGATGTGTGTTGCTTTCTATAAAATACCACATACTATTCTTATGTTGAAAAACCAGTTAAAATGCTGGAAGCGCTCGATACAAACCATGACCATTAAGAGCAGCCCTGCTGTATCAAAATGAATATCTGTCTAGTCCAGCATTCTGTTGCCAATAGCGGCCAGCCAGATGGTTATGGGAAGCCTTCCAGGCACAGCATGAAAGCAAGTGCCTTTCCTTGTTATCTGTCCTCAGCATTTGGTACTTAGAAGGAGGACGATTTCATCCTTTATGGAGAACGGGTGTCGATACACCTAACCTACATGAATGTGCCTAATGCTTTTTAAAAGCCCTTGCAGATAACAGTCATCATTGCATCTTGTGGCAGTGAATTCCGTAGGTCATTTTTCTATTGCCTGTGGACCAACTGCCAATTAATTCCACCGAGTGACCCAGAGTTCTAGTGTTACAAGAATCTATTTACTTTGCACCAGGGCCCTGGAAGACTTCCTAGTGGCCCAGCAGAGAAAAGCGGCAAGATTTAATAGTAGATGTCAGGGCTGTTGGGCAAGAGGTGGTGGCAGTAGGATCTTGGTGCTTTGCTCTCTGGTCCAACTAGGGTAGCGTGCCAGAAAAGGGAACCGATGGCCCTCTCTTGGTGGTGCTTCAGTGCCACAAGCCAGAGAGTGGTGTCATAGCTGCCTGCTCAACAGGGGTCAAGTAACTTCAAGGAGTAAGCAGCATTCCACCACTTGGTCCTATAAAGATGCCAAGACTGGCCTGGATACCTAGTCTGAGCTCACTGCCACTCAGGCACGCCTTGAGCTGTTAGGATTACCCGTCCCTGCATATCTGCTTCCTAAGTATCCACTATTCTGCATGCAAACCCAGGCTTTGCATGCGGAAAGTCCCAGGTTCAATCCCCGGCAACCCTACTTAAAAGGATCTCAGGTAGCTGGAGACGGGAAACCCCTTTTTCTGCCCAAGATCCCAGAGAACTGCTGCCAGTCAGAGTAGGCAACACTCAACTTGACAGACAATATTCTGACTTGGTGTATGGCAGGCAGGCAGCTTCCTACGTCCCCAACTCATCTTCAGACTACCAACCCTAATCATTAAGAGTGAAAGAACCTAAGAGCCACGCAGGAGCAGACCAAAGGCAAGACTAGTCCAGCACCCTGTTTCCCACAGCGGCCAACCAGATGCCCATGGGAAGGTCACAAGCATGACATGACTACTCTAGCACCCTCCTGCCCGTGTTTCCCAGCAACTCGCACACAGAGGCAGTCTGATACTGGAGGTAATATATAACCATGAGGACTAGAAGTCATTGATGGCCTTCCCCTCCATGAATTTGTCTGATCCTCTTTTTAAGCCATCCAAGTTGTGGTAACAAATTTCCTAGTTGATGATGTGCTCTGTGAAGTACTTGCTTTTATCTGTCCTGAATATCCTACCATTTAGCTTCATGGGATGACCACATTGGGTTCTAGTATTATGAGAGGGTGGAAAAAAGTGTCCCTAGGTACTTTCTCCACACCATGCATAATTTTATTCACCTCTCATATCCCCCTTACTTGCCGTTTTTCTAAGCTCCTCCCACCCCCCGCCGAACACTGTAGCCTTTCCTCATAGTTGCTCCAGCCCCTTGATCATTTTAGTTGCCTTTTTCTGCCGTTTTCCCAGCTCTACCATGTCTTGTTTTCGTTGCGGTGACCAGTACTGTACACAGTATCCCAAGTATGGCTGTACCACAGATTTGTATAAAGGCATTATGATATTGGCTTTTATTTTCGATTCCTTTCCTAATGATTTCCAACATGGAATTGGCCTTTTACACAGCAGCCACCCACTGGGTCAACGTTTTCCTCCAGCTATCCACAACAAACCAAGATCACTTTTCTGGTCAGTCACCGTTAGACTCAGATCTCATCAGCATATACGTGAAGTTGAGACTTTTTGCCCTGATGCGCATCACTTTACGCTTGCTTACACTGAACCCCATTTGCGCTTTGAATGTCCATTTCCTCAGTGTGAAGAGATCCCTTTGCTGCCCCCTTTTTCTTTGAACTGTCCTAAATAATTCGGTGTTGTCAGCAAAGTTGGCTACCTCACTGCTCACTCCTAACTCCAGATCATTTAGGAACATGTTAAAAAGCACAGGACCCCATTCAGTGCAAAATGGCCCAAGAAAGCACTGGATGGGGAATCCACTGACTAACAAAAACAGGTACACGGAACCATTCCTGGATTTTTGGCATACTCACGGCTTTCTCCCCAGTAAGCACGTGCAGAAAGCCTTTCCATGTCAGTATTTAGACAGGGGAGTGACTTGGCAGAGGAAAAGGAAGGCAATGCTCAGCCCACCAGCACTGAGATCTTGCCTCAATAAAGGAACAGCCTGAAGCACCTCAAAAGCCTGGGGAAAAAGAAAAAAGCCCCACTCCCAATCAAAAATTACTGCTGCCCCATCAATGTGTCATATAAATGCTGGCATGTTAATTGTGTATTTATAAGATTGTTAATGGTTAGTTAATTTACCTCCCACACTATTATTGTACTTGAAAATGATTTAACGTCTGCTGAGGGAGTTAACAACATGTTAACGGCAGATGTAACAGCTTATTTATTTATTTAAACCTTTCCATGCCGAACCCCGACTTCAAACCGCTTATGGCCTTGATGCTAAGCTGGTCGGGACTTCCTTGCGGGGCTTCCGACGCACAGCTGGCACTCTTGAAACAGCAGGGTAGTCAAAGTGACATGAGGGTGATGTTTTACTATTCCACTTCCATAGTCAGATGCAGCCTACCTCTGGTTACCAGATGCGGGGGACAAAACGACAGGAGATGGCCTTCAAAAAACACACCTTGCTCGTAAGCTTCCCGATGACGTCTGGCTGTCCATTACTGGAAACAGATGGCTGGGCTAGTTTGGTCTGACCCAGGAAGGTAATTCTTTTATTCTTACTCCGGTGGTTTAATTAAACAAACCCTTTGATTTTTAAGCATTGTAGGAAAGAAGGAAGGAAGGAAGGAAGGAAGGAAGGAAGGAAGGAAGGAAGGATCCATAACACCTGTGATAAAAATTGCTCTTAAATGGCTGCATCCGAAGCCACATTATGCCAGCAAATAAGTTTTTGGGAACAAAGTTTATCAATGGCTGCATCATCACAAAGCTAGAAACGTGACATTATACCGGTGTCACAGGCAGATCCAATAAGGAAAGGCGATTGCCTACAAACAGTAAATTAGTATCTAAAAAAATAATTCCCACTTCCCTTAATTTTCCACCAAATTGTAGCCCCTGGTTCCACATGTTCAGAGAAAAAGGCAAATCTTAAGCCAGATGTGTCTTTCAAGACCTAAGTAAAGAATGGACCTCCACTGCATTTTAATAAAATAATAATAATTGTCATTAAACAGACACTGCTTTTAAGATCAGGATGGAACGTTTTATCATTTATGGTGGACTTGTAAAAATGCGAAAATATTTTGGAAATGAATACAGTCTTTAGCTCAAAGAATATTAAAGACTACTATAGAATTAAAGCCAGAAACTTTTTTATTGGGTCTAACAGATAAACATGTAAAAGAGAAGGGGGGAACCCTCTTTCTCTACATGACAACGGCTACAAGGTTATTGTATGCACAAAAGTGGAAGTATGAAACAATACCAATTGTGAGCGAGTGGATCATGAAAATGACGGAGCTGGCAGAGATGGCAAAACTTACTATTATAATTAAAGAAGGATCAACAACTAAATGTATGTTAGATTGGAAACCTTTTATAGAATTTGTACAAGAAATAGAGAAAAATTATATCTATGTATGTGGATTTTGAACTTTGAGATGGTCAGTTCTCCTTTTTATTGTTGTTAAAAATTAGGAGAGAAATGAGATAATGTCTGTGAACTCAGTGAATGATATACAACTAAGATAAGAAGTAGAGAATAATAATAAGCATTTGTTGTGTAAGGGGAGCCAACGGTAGATATCTTACAATCTTAAGAGATATTTTAGTGTATGTGTATTGTGTGTTTATGTTGTTGTTGTTTCTTTAAAAAAATATATTATATCAACATTGCTTTTGAAAGAAGCGTGGTTGAGCACACCACAATTATCACAATCACAAAAATGCAGCAGGGAAGGAAAAATAACTGAAGCCTTGCAGTTGTAACAGTTCCTTTTGATGCCAGGCATGTGTGTGTGTTTTAAAATCAGTGTCATAAATGCTAATCACATAATCACGACAATATACGAAACAGATTGATGGGGGGAGGGCACCACTGGTGAGAGATAGTGGCTAAGAGATGGGGAGGCCCTGGTTCAAGTTTTATCTGACTGGGTGGCCTTAGGCTTAGACGTACTAGTAAACTATGGTTAGTGATAACCAGGAAGCAAGGGAGGGAATTGGAGTGCACAATGGGAGGGGGAGGAAGAGAGCGCCTGAGCCTGAGGCATGGCTTCCACAGCCAATCCATGGCTTCTGAACCAGGCCACTGTCTCACAACCTAGCCTGAGTAAGATTTGCTATAAGGATAAAAATAGGGCCATCCCACAGAAACGTCCTTGGGGGAAGGATGAGACACAAGTGGGAGAAATCTCTACTTAGGTTCATTGACCATTTGACCAAACATGCAGACAGACTAAAACACAATTACTTAAGAGTCCTATACCACAGTTGTTGCCCTGTACATCAGCAAGCGTCCTTAAAGCAATCCACTGCATGCTTTCCAATATATTACTCATCTCAATCTTTCCACAAGAAACATGATAGGGGAAACCTTTTCAGGAACCAACTTCCACTCCTTTGCAAAGAAGAAAATAAATTTTCTGGAGCACGGGTGAGAGTGAAGTTTTCCGAGAGCTGGGACAGACACAGACAGACACACTTGCCGCATTAAAAACAGGACAGTAAAACAAACCAACAGGGGATTATCTTCAACAGTGGCGACCCGCCAAATACAATGTCTTCAGATGATGTCTTTGTGGGCTCGTTGGAAACTTTTTCCAATGGCTCTTGAATCAAATAATATAAGGCAGCTTCCTATATACCTGAATTGGACTAGTGGTCCATCCAGACCCATATCTATTCTGACTGACCGTTTCTCTCCAGTGTCTCAGGAAGAAAGAGATCATAGAATCATAGAATAGTACGGTTGGAAGGGGCCTGTAAGACCATTGAGTCCAACCCCCTGCTCAATGCAGATCTTTCCCATCGCAAGAGCTGTCCTGTTGGATCAGACCAAAGGGCTATCTAGTCCAGCGTTCTGCTTGCCCAGTGGCCAGACAGGTACCTCTGGGAAACTCAGAAGCAGGGCCCAAAGGGAATAGCCCTCTCCCATGATTGCCCCTCAGCTGGTGGTGTACACAGGTAGAACACAGAGATGCTATATAGCTGTTGTGACTAGGAGCCATTGATAGGCTTGTCTTCCATAAATGTGTCTCATGCCCTAGTCCAGGGGTTCAGAACGTCAGGCCCAGCAGCCAAATCCAGCCCTCGGGGGACGGGAGATGCCGCCTTCTCCTTGCTCCAGCCCCTTTCCCTGACCACCAATCATTTGTTGGTTTCCTGGAATTTGTGCAGTTTCTTCCCCGTTCTTAAAGACTACCATTCCTCAGGCTTAGTTGCTAGCAGTAAGAACTTTAAGTTGGGGGTACTTGTGTGTGTTTTTTGTAATACAGTGGTCTTTGGGGTTTTTTTGGCATCCCTTTGCATACGGCCCCATCCTCTTCTGCCTTCAGCCCCATCCACCACTGGGATGTGGCCCCCGAAGGCATCTCTGAAATGTAACTCAGCCCCCGGACTGAAAGAGGTTCTGCACCCCTGCAATATATAAGCTCTCTCCATAGCACCCTGCCTATCCTGTCTGAAAGCCCACCTGTTGCTGTATGAATCTGCCCCGACTACTAAGATCTTCAGGAGACCGTGTTCTGGGTGCTCCCTGCCCTTCCAAGGTGTGACCAACAGCAACATGGAGCAGGGCCTTTTCTGTTGCGGTGCCTTGCCTCTACAACTCCCTCCCCGTAGGCGCTTGTTGAGCCCCCTCCCCTGATCATTTGTAGGCAACAGGCAGAGATGTTTTCACTGCCACCAGCCTCTCTGCTTTCAATGCAGTTGCACATCAGCTCTTTTACTGGCTCACTCTTAATTTGTTTTGAGCTTTGACTGGGGATTTTGTGGCATCAGTCTTTAAACTGTTACTGGCTGCCTTGGGAATCTTTAAGAGGCGGGATATAAACTCTTAAACAAAACAAATAGCATATGCTGTTAAGCAGTCTATAAATACAGTGGAAACAAGAACCTAGTTTATTCACATCTGGGTAGCAGGGGAAAGCATTTCTCCTCCTAGACCTGTGCCCACGTGCAGCCATTCCACCTGGCTACACAAAAAGGAGGAGCAAGACAGCACCCCTCCTCCACTGGCTTGCTGGGACCAATGGCCACTTGGCTCCTCTCTTCCACTCCCCTCCCATTGGTGGCAGAAGAAAGCAGCACAGTTCCGCGACATTCTTTATACGGCTTTTGTTTCGGAAGCCGCTTCGAGGGCTTTTAAAGTCAAATGGGGATTTGAAAACCACTACATCAGCCTTGTCCAAGCTGTCACCCTCCAGAAGTGTTGGGACTACAACTCACAGCATCCCTGGCTTGGGGACGCTGGGAGTTGTAGCCCAACACACCTGGAGGGCGACAGGTTGGGGAAGGCTGTCCCACATGAATAAATCCTAACTTTCCCACCAGTACTGAAGTTACCTGACCCCCCACGCATTGAATGAATTAGGGACCAATCCTCTGCATGTTGAGACAGAAGAAAGTCCTACAACTCCCAGCATGCTCCAGCCAGCCATGCATGCTGTAGGACTTTTTTTCTGTCTAAACATGCATTGGATCACACCTTTAGGATGCAATCCTATGGGGATGGCTGTAAGCCTCTGAACTTGGAGGCTTACGGACATCCAGTGCAGGTGAAATGCTCCCCAGCCCCGCATTTCAGCTAGATGGCCATTTTTGCCTGTCTAGCTCATGCATCAGGGAGGGAGAGGGAAGGAGGCTGGAGAGGCCGGAGGATTCCTCCTACAGCAGCCTCCCTAGTCCCCTCCCCTGGGAATGCTCCCTTTACCTTCCCTCCAAGGTCCCCTTTGCGACCTTGAGGAGGCAGCCAGAGAGGTTCTCTCTGCGTCAGGAGCTCAAACTCCTGGGTCCAGGGTTGGAGCGCTGACTCCGACCTCAGATCCAGGAATCTAAACTATCCTATAGCCCCCCAGATGCTGTCCCGGGCCATAGGATTGCTCCCCCCATGAATGAATCTAATTGGAACTCTTGGCATTGGTGACAGCAACACACAGTACATCTTGCTGCAGGCTTGTTTTGAAAATAAATTAAATGCATGCTGGTCTCCGACCCACTTTCTCGCTCTTTAAAAAAAAAAAAACTTCTGGAAAAAGTCTTAGACCAGCCTCCTGTCTGTTTAGAAGACATCAATAACAAATGTTTGTACTAGACAGAAACCCACACACCTCAGATTATGGGGAGAGGAGAGCAAGGGACAGAAACTTAAACACAGTGTAACGCTGGATGAGACAAACGCCTATGGAATTATCAGAACTAAGGACAGAATACCTACTTAGAAGAGCTGTCAATCACGAGCCTAGGAAGCTGCCTTATACCAAGTCAGTCCATTGGCTCATCTAGCACAGTGCTGTCTAGCGGTTCTTGGGGGGGGGGGGGGTCTGAGGCAGGGGTCTTTCCCAGCCCTTTTACAGAGAAGATCCTTTCTATCTGGAGATGCTGAGGTTTGAACCCTGGATCACTTCCATACAAAGCATGTGCTCTACCACTGAGGTATGGCCCCGCCCCATGTTCCAAGTTCCTACAT
The DNA here is from genome assembly GCF_057233095.1 of Heloderma suspectum. Classification (NCBI taxonomy): domain Eukaryota; kingdom Metazoa; phylum Chordata; class Lepidosauria; order Squamata; family Helodermatidae; genus Heloderma; species Heloderma suspectum. The sequence continues at coordinate 9,852,900 of NC_139471.1, read as the reverse complement.
ATTTGAAACAGAGAGAGAGAGAGAGAGAGAAAGAAACAAAGTGAAGTTCCTAATTTAATAGTTTTTTTTCTCTTTAATAAAGAACAGTTTTGGAAAGCAGCACTGCACATTATCAAGTGGGATGTAATGCTTGCAAACATATCTACCCAAAATAAGATTGTCACCTACTATGAAAGAAATCCTAGTCCATCAACTGCAGACGTTTTAATCAGTTGACGAGCTGATTAAATCTGTGTAAGTGTGCATATCTTTTGGTCCTGTGTCACAGCAGGGCCCCATCTTAGAATAGGCGTTCTCTCCTGTGCACATATGTACACAAGAAGAAAAGGGCAGAAGGGGTCATGTCTCTTCTAAGATGGAGACAGATTTTTACAGGTTTTGTAAATACCTTTGTAGGAAAAAAAAAAGTCAATTTTTAATGAAATATGATTTATTCACCATCAGCATGTTTTTAATCAGCCAGAATATCTAGCCCAGCCTTCTGCAACCTGGCACCTTCCAGATGTTTTGGACTATAACTCCAAGCATCCCTGATGATGGAGAATGCTTGCTGCAGCTGATAGGAGTTGAAGTCCAAAACATCTGGACAGCACCATGTCAGGGAAGGCTCATCTAACCCATGGAATCATCTAAGAGTTGGCAAGCCCCCAAATATCTTTTTTTTGTTTCAGAGAACTGTAAATCTATTTGAATTCCCATCTTTGGTGGACTGCCCAGAATCTACTTTTGTTGCCATGCTAAGCAGCAGCAAACAAATAATACTGACTGCAATATTTTATTTAGAGAGTTGAGGGATACAGGGGAGACGAATAAGGAAACACCAGAACTACATGGGCCTATACCCACTGCACACACATATACTCCTCTCTGCTGTTTGCCCACCACCCCGCTGCCCAAATCTTGTCAAAAGCTTTGCCTGTTGGTAGAGGAGCTCCTCCTTAGATAAACCGAGTTCTCCTCCATCAATATTTTAAGCAAATAAATAAGTATTGGGGGGGGGGGGGAGAAATCACAGCACTTATAAATTAGGCCAGACAAATCCGTTTGTCGACTCCCGCCTGCAAAGAGCATTCTATCAATATAGCGAAATGCTAATCTCCTAATTAACAACCTAATTAGGTAATTATGGCTTTGCAGAGGGACGCCTAAATGAAATATGACAACATGGTCACCTCTTTATACGGCACCTGTGGGCCTTTTCAGCTGTCACTGCAAAGAGTGCAATATCAATTGGAACAGATGACAAAGCGCTGTCATTTTTCATTCCGATATTGCATGGAGCAGGATGGGATGGGAAAAGGTTTCAAAAACAAGCAGTGTCTTGCCTGATTTAGATGCGTTTGCGGCAGCTTCCTTAATTTTTTAAACCACCAACAATGTGATTAATTTTGCAATCTGATGGGACTAGGTAAGGAATTCGGGCACCGTCATCACCATCGCCTTGGTATCCTAAGCTTATTTTAAGGAGTTCAGTATGCAGGCCTTCCTCACCTACCCACCCATCATGAGGGCTCTCTGACCCATTATATCCTCACAGCAACGTTGTGAGGTAGGCTAGGTTGAAAGCTCCGTGGCTGAAGACGGGCTGAAACCCAGGTCTCTCTAGGCCGTCCAAGACTAGTTGCTACACCCAGGTGGGACACATTCACAACCCCATAAATACATATTTTGATCACATTCACATTTATATCCTGCCAAATTACTCTCCTGGTTAACAATTCTGTAGCATACATATTATCCCCAGATATAGCTTTGGGCTCCTGTGGTCCTTCCCTCCCTGCTTCTGGCATAGCCACGGAGGAGAAGACTGGAGCTTCTGCTTTCGTTTTAAATTAGCTGCAGTTTAGCATGTTGTCTGAACCCCTAAACTGTGGTAATCTTAACTATGGTTTATTGAAACAAACTGGTTTCATAACCCATGGTTTAAAGCTGGCTTGTCTCAAACAAGGCATAGTTAAGATTAGCCATAGTTTGATGGGTTCAGATATCACAGCAAGTGACGGTTAATAGAAAAACAGTAGCAAAACTGTCCAAATTCCATCTTGTGGCCATGCTGGAAGAAGATGGGGCACAGTATGACCCAGGGAGAGATTAGGCTCACTCTTGAAATGCTGAACTATGGTTGAGTCTAGCTTTATTTATTTATTTTTAAATTCTATACCGCCCAATAGCCGAAGCTCTCTGGGCGGTTCACAACAATACACAGACAAAAACAGCATAAAAAATTAAAGTATACAACATTTAAAACAGTTTAAACAGCTAAAAACAATTACAACAGAATAGTAGATATATTCAGACAGCTGGCCTAGAGCCCCCATCATAAACCTTTAAATGCCTAGGAGTAGAGGACAGCTTTCACTAAGGATGGTGCAGTACTCCTGCCCGGCCGCCCCCCCGGCCCCCGCTCGCCAAGCCCTGGGGTGCTGACAGACTCGGCCACTGAGAGCCTCAGAGCTCGGCAAGGGGCTGGGAGCACTGCAGCACCCTAGCACTTTCACCCCGGCCTCCCTGGGAGGAGGCTGGGGCAAGGAAGCTGGGAGCTGGCCACGCTGGGACCTGTCCTGTCCCCACCGGCCACCAAAGAAGCCCATTCAGACATCCTTATGTCTGAACCAGTCCAGTGACTTCCTCAAGAGCCATCTGATGGAACTTGAATATCACAACTTAACATTGAGTCAGGGCATGGGCCCATATGCCCAGTTCTGTCTGCTCTGACAGCACCTCTGGAAAAGCTCTTCCCTACCAGGCTTCTTCTTTTGACTGCAGATGTGAGGGACTGATGCTTTGCATGAAAGAAGGTCCAGGCATATGCTCTGTCACTGAGCTATGGGTCCTTTGGATGAGGAGGCCTCCATCACTACTTAAAGCACCCCCTTTCAGCAGACAACAGGGCTTAAAGAGACTGTCCCCTGACCTGGAGCCTCCGATGCATGTGCTGGTGTGAAACAAAACCGACGAACAGCTATTTCAAGGAGTTCCATCCCGGGCTTTTAAATCAGGGGTGTATATCCTTCCTGGCCCCGAGGGCTGCACAGTGTGTACTAGGGCAGCGAGGGCCACACACACACCTCTTACACCCCCGAGTCCCTCCTCAACATCCCCCATACACTCAGGGGTTGATGTGTGGGGGTTGCTGCAGGATGGAGGAAGCCGCAGCCTGCTCTCCGCCCCATCCTGACTGCTGCTTCATTCGTCGTTTCTGGAGTTCTTTTCAGTAGGACAAATGTTCTAGGAACGGGCTCTATGGTTCCTGCCATAAAAACCCCGCTCCTAGAGCATCCTAGGAAGGCTTCAAGCACTGCTTCCTAGGAAGCTCTGGGATGCGCTATGAATGAGACATCTAGGGCTAGAACCATACAGCCTGTTTCTAGAGCATCTTTCCTCCCTTTTTTTGAGCGCTGTCGTTTTTTTTGGGAGTGGTGGCAGCCCGGAGGCTACACTTTTTGCACCCTTGTTTTAAACCTTTGGCTCACACAAAAGGAGGGCAGCATTTGCGTAGAAATCCAGTTTGCAACATGCCCTAGTGTTCATCAACCGGCAATGCTGAAGAACGACCCCACACGCACACCACACACAACACTCCACTCACACCGTACACAACCAAGATGCCTCAAGGAGGGGAAAGCTGGAGCAGCAAGGTTGCGCGGATGTAAAAGCCAGACTAATCAACAGCTCATCTGTGGACTGGAGAAGCAGTGACCTAAAGCACCCACACTGGGAGTTACAGCAAAACACAGCAGCCTTGGCAAGAGAACTGTTTGACAACTTCATCATAATAAACCACTTAGAGGAAAGAAGGCTGCGTTCGGTTTCTCCAGGGTCACGGCAACCTTGGGCTCAAAGATGTGCTGGAGAGTTCGGCAGCTAGTCAAATCAAGCCCACACACCCTTCTTTTCGTGAAACCGACTTGCAGCGGACAAGCGCTGCCTGGCTTCGGAGTTCTTCAAGATCAGGGAATGAAGGCAGACGTGAAAGGCTCACGTCAGAGATACTCTACGAGACCTCTGCTTATTTGTTTCATACCAACTGTGTACCAGGTGTAGGACAAGGCACGGCTTAGCAAGTGATGCTGGTCTAACTACCAAGGCAGGGCTGTGTGCTCACATGAAAGTAACCCAAACTCCAGGCCAAGTAATACAGAATCCTACAGCCTATATAAATAAAGCAAATTTGCCCCAATGCACTCCGCTGTCAGGGGGCCCTAGCCGGCCTCTTTCAGTCTACTCCAGTAGCCAACTCCAGACACAGACAAAGGATTCTTTTCAAGGCTTTATTCCTTTTACAACTTAATAACTCTATCACCAGCGACTAAGCTATGAACAGCAGAGTAACCTATGCCCCGGGTTGGAAACAGTTGGTCCCCGTTTGAATGAGAATCACTTGCAGACCCTGAACTTAAGGGCTAGGGAGAGTCCCCCCCCCTTTTCCCTCGGGTCCTCTGGATGCGACCGTTGTTTGCGCGCCAAACGGGTGCTACGCCTCCTTTCCGTGCCCTCCATAGCTTGTTGCTCTTTGCGTCTGCGTCGAGCATCCAGCCAGCCCTCCTCCCACGCTCTTTCACTCCCAGGACCGCTATCTATCTCTGGAATGCCGGCAGGAGGAATCTCTGCCAGCTGAGGGCTGGGAGGGATGAGCGTGCACCTCTCCCACGGATGGCTGTTCGTCCGCAGAATCAGAACTGCTCTGAGGTTCTGTGGGCTCAGTGTCCACCCTGACATCCTTTTGAACCATTTACTCATCTTCCACTAGCCACTGGGAGAGGTGAGAAAGGGCACGGAAGCCCCTACTCCTGAAAATCTTATTCAGCTACCCCTCTGGCTGTGGAGATTTCATCAGACACGGCCATTAATAATAATTGTCATCCATATGTCTATCTTCACACCCAAAAGAGCTATGACTCTCAGCACACCTTTTCTACAGACCCAACCTCCAGTGAGACCAGAGTGGCAGCATACACAGATAAGGGCTACCCCATTTTATCCTCTATTTACACTACTATACTACAGTGGCTCTCCCATGTCCCCTCCCCATGTTTCCCAGAGGGCTCACATATGGGGTGAGGACATGCCCTTGAGACACAGCTTCAGCTCCAAGTGCTCACAGCTGGTAAGTCTTTGCAGAATGCGGACGCACTGGAATCTAATTTGCCACTTGTCACAGAGAGAAAGAGGTGGGGTTGGCTGCCACCACCATTAAGGCTGCAGTTGTGGCTCTCTGGCTCCTTAAGTGTCACTATACTCAGCTTCCCACTGTGGTGGGAGGACAAGCAGAGGAACTGATCTCTGCTACTCCTTCCCCAGGTATCTAGGAATTGTCAATCAACATGGACGGTTGAGACTAGAAATGAAAGAAGGATGTTCATATCTAAAATTCCATCATGACAGGAATGGGCGTGCATCCTGAATAAAACAGTATGTTTCTGAACAGTTACTATAAATATATTTTGGGGGCATGGGGCGGAGAGAAGCGGTGACTTCTTAGTTATATAAAATGTTGCACAATTAAGCTAATGGCACAGAATGGAGAAGGTTGTGTGATATTGCAGTTCCTTGAGAAATAACTTGGTCATGCCCGATTTATTTGGGTGTTTAGCCTTCTCTGTCCCTGGAGACACAGAGTGGATAAAGTCTAGAAGACTTTGAGAAAGAATGATAGGACAGACGCCATAGCCTAAGCTGAAGTTCTTACTGACTTGTGCATATGTGCTGGAGGTATAGCTCAGTGGTAGAGCATTTGACTGCAGATCATGAGGTCCTGGGTTCAAATCAAGGTGCCCCTTCTTTTGGGGAATAACTTTGCAGTTTTAGTTCTTCCTATCCTCAAAGGCTCCTCGTGGGTAACATCTAGAAATACACAAATATATGCTTTGATTTGGACTCCTGCATTGAGCAGGGGGTTGGACTTGATGGTCTTATAGGCCCCTTCCAACCCTACTATTCTATGATAGCAAGCCAGGTAGTTCTTTGATGGGAAATAGCAATACCCAATAGCAAAACCATCAGCCACTATGAATATGGGAATCCCTACCCTTGCAACAATTACATATCAACCCCTGTGCGAAATGACTTGAATCCTCAATGTCACATTGGGGTGGGCAGAAATAGCACAGTATGTTATGTTCCAGCTTGGTGAGCAGAATGCTGCCTTCTTCTTCAGAAACAAAGTGAATGTTTGAACATCCCCCAATTTTTGGAAAGCTGTACTGTGAATTAAGGATTACTTGAATAATTGTTAATATTGTAAATGTATTATTGTGTTAGTTATTGGGCATGCTATGCCGCAGAATATTGAAAGAATGAGGTTTCACAAATACAGTTGACGGGTTGGAATTGGCAAGCAGGAAACTCTCCCTGGTGACTGCATTGGCGAGCGGGCACAATGCAAAACATTCCTCTCCTAAATGGTATAGTGGCAAGAGTGTTGGACTAGGAGCTGGGAGATCCGGGTTCTAGTCCCCACTCGGCCATGGAAGCTCACGGGGTGACTTTGGGCCAGTCACAGACTCTCAGCCCAACCCACCTCACAGGGTTGTTGTTGTGAGGATAAAATGGAGAGGAGGAGGATAATGTAAGCCGCCTTGGGTTCCTTGCAAGGGAAAAAAGGCGGGGTATAAATGCAATAAATAAATAAATTTCCTCTGCGGTGTATGGACTTAGGAGATGAAGGTCCCTGTCAAAGTTCCCCTTAAGACTTGGACCCCCAAGCAACTCCCTAAGGATCTCTTGCCTCCTTAAGAGTCTCACCTTCCTTCTTTTAAACTTCCCCTTCCCAGTAACATGGGGTTTAGGCTGTAGATGTGGGGTGACTGACACTTCAGACATTTGGGGTTTAACCGTAACAGTAAATGTAGAGCAGACAAATCACAACTACAGGTGTTTACACAATAGAGTTGAGTAATACAAAAGGCATTACAAGAAAATAAAAGTTGCAAAACACAAGTTCCTTTTACCCTGCCTGTCCTTAGACTTTTCTAGGCTGCTTCCTCCTGCTCATTCTTCAGACTCTGCTCTCACTTCAAGCTCTGGCTGTCTCTTTCGTCTCTTCCTGACTCTCTCTTGCTCTTGCTGAAGCCTGGTCTTTCTCTCTTACTGGCTCTCTCGACCTCTTTATATATCCTCCTCCCTCAAAACCAAAAGTACTGCTTCAAACATGAAGAAACGAAACTGACACTTACCCAGAGGAAAAGAAACTGACACTTACCCAGAGGAAAAGAAACTGACATGTAACTTACTGCTCTCAGGGTTACCCCCTCCCAATAGAAAACTCCAGGCCTCCAAGCCTGACCCTTTTTCCCTTTAGCCTCTGTATGCCTCAAACCTTCACAGTCCCTCACCATGCTGGATAGGAGATAGATGTTACCCCTCCCCATGGCCCTCTGGATGTGTGGAAGACTTGGGCAAGGCGAATGGGGGAAGATCTCACTTTGTACTGGGCTGAAGGCAGATCTCGCAGCTTCTGACTGCCCACGAAGGTCAGCACAAAGGAGGAATCTGCCATTGTTGGAGTCCTGTAGAACTAGAAGGAGCAAGCCATTCAGGGCGCAATCCTATGGCTTGTGCCCTGGGTACTCATAAGCCCCCAAACTTGGAGGCTTACAAGTATCCTATGCAGAGTGGGAGGTACTTTGTGCCTCCCATACTGTAGATGGGCGATTTCGCCTGTCTAGCAGAGGCTTCGGGGAAGCAGGAGGGAAGGAGGTTGGGAGAGCGATAGGAAAAGTTCTATGCCAGCTGCTCTGGCCTCCTCTCCTCCCCCAGGAATGCCTCCTTTCCCCTGTCTCAGCACTCTATTTACCGAGCATGGCGAGGCAGCCAGCATGGTTCTCTCTGTGGCGCCTATTGGTGGGGTGGGGGAGTATGGTTTCCTGGCTCTGAGCCCTGTCTTCGAGCATGGAGCCAGCAAACTGAAAAATCCTACATTGCCCAGACGCTGTCTAGGGGACATAGGATTGCTCCCTCAGTCACCTCACACTGTGCTTTGAAGGCATTGGGAAGTAACAAGAGAGATTCTTACCACTTCTGAATGACGCCCAGCCTGACATGGGGAGAAGTCCTCTGTGCAGAACAGATGACTCAGAGGAAGAGGCCAGCCAGAATCTCTGGAACCCCATCAAAGAACACTTAAACCGAGTCAGAAAAGTGGCCTACAAACCCAGTAGCAATAATTAATTGTTGGCCATATTTGGATGCTTTTGAATTTGTTTTGACATTTTTTCATATTTATCTAGCATTTGCACATTACAGGAAGAGATACATAAAAAGTCTTGCCAACCATACAGAATTACGATAAGAATGGACTCCATTTTTTACCCAGATCTGCCAAATTACACCAACCAAACTTTTTTTTCTAGCAAAAAAATGGCCTTAATCAACCACTCTGTAATTGCTGGGATTTTCCAATAACGGGGCACTAACAAGACCACCTGAAACCACCCCAATAGTTGCCAGGAGTTTCGGCTCCTGCCCTCATGGCTACAAACGGTGAATATATTAAACCGTATTACACAAAGCACACTTCCATGTACAAACAGGCAATTCATATATCAAGCAGATGCGACGACCAAGAGCAGAAATGGTTTGTAACGGCAGAAACACGCTTCACATCTCTGTTGCAGCAGCTGCCACTTGCCAGCTGCCTTGTGGATTCAGAAGCATGGAGAAGTATGTCCCAGCCTCACACACTAGGTGGAGCGTCCACAGTTGCTGGAAGCCCCCTCCCCTCCTACCCAGCAAAAGCTCCACCACAACTACCTGAAAGCAGAGATTCTAGAAATGAGATTCTCGAATGCAGGCAACAGGAAAATGTTCAAACTCAGAACTTTAGCATTTACCCTCCTTTTACATACTGAATGGTGCCTCATTAATTTTAGCGGCATGTGCAATGTATACAGCAGCTCCCAGTATTCTGTCACACTTGAGTGTGAGCAGAAAGCAAAGTCCAGTGAAGAGACAGGGCTATGCAGGTAGGAACTGATTTAATTTTCAATGGCTTGGGTCCCTACCAATACAAAGTAGGTTTAGCTGCCACCCAATGACGGGCATTTGCTTTCTCCCGTACAAATGGATGGTTTCCCCCCAGGAGTGGACGGCAACACAAAACACTGCACAGATGGACACAATTACGTCGAGGGAATAACCGGTCATCCACCTCTGGTGCTGCGTGTCCTGGTCCTCATCAACAGGATCACACAGAGGGTGCAACATGTCTCTGTATGTACTACACCAGTGAACTTCACTATTTTTCATTGAGGAGCCACTGTTCCAGGCAACACCATGAGGCCACAGCTGGCCAGTCATGTTGCTCTTTGCCTGATTGGCTGATTGCTCCTGCATTGTCCTCTCCCCAGCCACCTTACAGCTGATGAGTGGCAGGTCTCCCGACTCCCCACCCCTTAAATCTCTTCCAGTAGCCCAGATCACAGCACCCATCACTAAAGTAATCGACAAGGCAAAGCTAGAGAGACCCTGCTGAGACTGAACAGCTCCTGCAAAAAGAGGTTGTGGGTGTGAATGGCAGAGCGCGAGATAGAGAAGCACACTTGAGGTGACTGGGGGCTACCAGAGGCTCTTGGGCTTTACAGTGAAGAATACCAGACTATACCTGCCCTCTATATAGCTGTCATGTTCCTCTGTCCTCTTCCTTGACCATCAACACACTCCAGGAAACAAAGCTCCAGGCTAGCACTACTTCATTGGTTAACTACTAGCTTCATTACAAATGCAAATTCTAGGAAACTCTAGGACTGCAATGAACCAGCTAATCCACACGTCTACGAATATCAATAGAGGATTCGAAGTGGAGGTTAGGAAAGTTGCCAGAAGCCCGGGCAAGAAACTTCAGGGCCAGACTAGCTTCACTGGTTTGCCCTTCCCTTAGGGTGGCCCCCTCCTATGTTGGCTATCATGAGTGGCCAACCTGGCGGAGCATCTGAGCTCTGCCCCTAATTTTTCCTGCTTCGCTTAGGGGACTCGCACGTCCCTTAAGTCATGCCCTTGGCTCCCCTCCTCCTCCACTTGTGTTCCCATGGTGGAGGAATGGGAGGCTGTTCAGCCTGTGCCATCTGTGTGTCAAGGTCCTGGGAAGAAAATATCTCCGTATCTGGGCTCGCTGATGTTGCCTTTCCCTGTTCTGGCTTTTCCCATTCTGAATCTGGGCTGTCAGACACCTCCACATGCTCAGATTCATTCCTGACAATAACCCACACTTTATAGTGGGGAAGCATGGGGAAAGATTATAGCTCAATAGTAAAGGAAGTGCTTTGCAAGCAGAAGGCTCCAGGTTCAATCCTGCATGGAGCACAATGGGCTCTGCGGAAGACGCGGTATATAAACAAACTGATTATGCCTATCCCAGGCACCTTGGGTTGCTGGGTAGGAAGGACCCTTCCTTGCCTAAGATGTTGGAGAACTACTGCCAGTTGTTGTAGACAACTAGATGATGCAGTGGCATGACTCTGTATAACACGGCTTCATATGTTCCTAATGACACAACAAAGAAAGTGCTAGGTGTTTAATACACAAGAGGGAATTTAGGCCTCAGGGCTCAGAGTTCAGGATAAGAATTAGACCCATATCATCTAATATAGACAGGGGGAAATAATACCATGCTGTAACAATGAGCAAAAGGTTCATAGTACAGTACTAAGCAGCTGCTACTTACTATGAGATTCCTGCATCACATTGTGCCAAAAAGATGTCTGAAACACTAACTTGAACGTTTACCTTATCCTACACACCATTAAAAACAATAGTCAGGCCCCTGTTCAAAAGTGACCAAATTTCTATCTGGAAAGTACTTCAGTGTGAGAATATAATGCATATGTCTATATACATATACTGCATACTCTGGAACTATACATGAGGTCTATTAACAGTTACTAGCCATGATCACTGAGTGGACCCTCCATGTTCATTTGCAGTATATATACACCCAAATGCCACATGTTGGCAACATAAAGCAGGGGTGGACTACTGCCTTCATCCCCTGCTTGTGGGCTTCCCCAAGGCAACAGTTGGCCACTGTAAAAAGAAGGATGCTGGACTCCATGGATCTTTGGTCCGATGCAACCCAGCAGGGGCCTTCCTACTATAGCGGAACGTCATCATAAGCCTGAGAGAAGGGCCTGTGTTACTTGTAATTTTTGCACAACACCTTACAATTGGAGGCACTTTATAAATAATAAACCACTACCACCTGTAGGCATATCAACACTACAGACTCAGTCTGTAACTATACATTTTGCTCTTGTTATATGCTCTGAACTAAATGAAACATTGATCTGATCCAGTAGGGATCTTCAATATTCTTAATTTCCTGTTAGGGATTTTGATTTAGGCAAAAAAGGTGAATAAGTGAGGGCACAACAGAGCTTTACGAAGTTAGGCATACTACAAAGAAAGTGAACAGAGTTAAGTTTTACATGTTCTCTCTGTACGAGAGCTCGAGAGTCATCCAGTGAACAGCAGAAAAGGGCTCCTGCCCTCATGACTGGCTTATACACTTCCTGGAGGCATCTGGTGACCACCGTGGAAACAAGATGCTAGATGGGCCTTTGCTGTGATCCAATAAGGCACTTCATATGCTCTTAAATGCTGTATTACTTATCTTATATTACTATATAATTATATATACGTAATCTTATACTACTAGAGAAGAAAATGGCAACCCACTCCAGTATTCTTGCCAAGAAAACCCCATGGAACATATGCTCTTATAGATTAGATGCCTAATATACAGCCACAACTTAGTGACAGAAAAAAAACACTTCGCGAGCAGTGGCAGGTTTAACCCCTAGCATCCCCCATCAAAAGGGCCAGGTAGCAGGTGAAGGCAAAGGCCAGCCAACATTGGGCTGGGAGACCAAACACTCTGATCCGGTATAACACAGCTTCCTACGCGCCTACCTCGGGGAAGTAAAACAGCAACTGCTGCTGCGGCTCCTCACTCCCAAGACAGAGCTTTGACAACCCTCTGAAGAGACCGCCGAGAAGTTTAAATTAAACGTTTAATTTTGTGAACCGCCCAGAGAGCTTTGGCTATTGGGCGGTATAGAAATGAAATGAATAAAAAAATAAATAAATAAGTTCCCAAACGAACCGTTCCCAGCCCAGCCCAAAAGCCGGTGCGGGTGTCGGGCAGGTAGGTTCTAGATCACCCTTCCCCGACCCGCTGTCCTCCAGAGGTTTTGGGCTCCAAGTCCCATCAGCCCCAGCCAGCCTGGCCAGTGGCCAAGGACGCTGGGAGCTGCAGCCCAAAGCACCCGGGGGGCGCCAGGCTGACCTCGCTCTGGGGAGACAGCAGGGAGGCGAAGGAGGGCCGGGGGTGGGGGGGGAGAGACCCAGCGCTCGGACACCTGGGTCCTCTGAAGGGGCGGTGCCCGGGGGGCGGGGCGGGGGCGGGGCGCCAGGAAACCCCGTCCCCCTGGCGAAGAGAAGGGTCTGGCGGGAGGCAGAGGCCGGGACCCCACTCCCCCACTTACGGGCCTGGCGGGCGCCGCCGCCCCCTGGCTCCGGGGCCGGGTCCCTCGTCCGGCCGCCCCCGCGGAGAAAGAGGCTGCGGGGGAGTCGCCGGGAGACGCCGCAGCCGCTTCCGGGGCCACAGGAGAGGCTTCTGGCCGCCCCCCCACTCCCCGGTGGCTAACAAACGCGCTGACCCGGAAGCACTAGCGCCTCCGCTCGGAAGTGGCCCGGACTTAGGGGAAGAGCGGCCGCTCGCCGAGTTTTGCACGCATGCGCGTTATGGAGGAAGGGCGCGCGTAGCCGGGCGGGGGAGAAAGGCGAGCAGCGAGGCTACTGGCTGCGCTGAGCGCGTACCGACTCTCTCGCGCTGGGTCCTAGCGCTCTCCGGATCCCTTTTGTTCGTTCCGCTCGCCGGCCGCATCGTGGTGGCTCGGCTAGTTCCGAATGTAAAAGAAGGAAGAGAACGTGGAGCTAAGGGTCGGCAGAGCTCAGAGCATACGGGCGCGATCCTATGCATGTGAGGACAAGAAAAAAGCCCCGCAGCTCCCGGCATGCTGGCTGGGGAATGCGGGGAGTTGTAGGGCTTTTTTTCTTCTTCCCTGTAAACATTTTATTTACTTACAATATTTATATACCGCTCCATATCTAGAACAGATTTCAGAGCAGTGAACACGAAAGATAAAACAGCAAGAGCATAAAAAGATTAAAGCACCATATGCATAGGGCTGCGCCCTGAAAACATGCATAGGATCGTGCCCTTAGCCTCCTTTCAGCAGGGCTCGCCCTCAAAATATGTTAATAAGTGCATTTGAACATGTAAAGAGTGCAATATATTCACCACCGAGTCATCACAACTAGCCAACCACATCTTGCGATATTAGGGCAAGGCTGTTAGGTTAGCAACGTAACGTTTTGAGAGAGGCTGGAGCTCTATGCTTGTTATTCCAGTATTTACCGTACCATCCTATAAAATGCATTCTCAGAAGTCCCACCGGAACCAACGGAGCTTATGCCCTGATCAATTGGCAACTTTATTCATGCGCCAAAACGGGTGCTGGATCAGATTCTTTCTTCACACCATACTCGAATAAGCACTGCATAAGCGCCTAACGCTCTTTGCCATTGTTCCCGCGAACATAGACAGAGCGAGCAGGTGCAAGGGACTGTAGGGAAAGTTCCCACTTCTGCTATACGATTAAAGGTGGAGGAGTCCTGTTGGGTCACACTATACCCAGAACAGTATCTTCCTTTCCTTCAATCTCCACCTTTTTTCATATGTAAGTAAGCCTTTCCCTCTGGGAGTCAAAACGGAAAGAACAGGCAGGTAGTATTCTGCCCTGGAATACTGCCTGATGTGTGCAAAAGTACTGGAATGATTGGATTTATTCAAATGAGAAGTGGTATATAATTACTGATGATGATAGAGAAGCAGGTGGTGATAATTTTAAAGTTAAATTTTATTAAAAATATTTAAATAACCTTAATTACATACATATTAAACTACTTGTATTGCCGTTTTGAATGGATTCAGTACCCCAGCGTACACCTAACACCACCTCTAGAAAACACACACACAATATTCAATGATAAACCTTCCAGTTTAAGACCAGAGTCTCATGTTGGCTCAGGCCACACAAAGCCAAGAAGTTAGAAGCTTAGGCTGATGCCCTAACAGATATGCCCCATGATCAGTAAAGATGTTGTAAAATGTCACAAATTGTGCTTGCTTACAAGCAACAGATAGACTGAAGGCAAAAGGAGAAGGGGACGGCAGAGGATGAGATGGCTAGATGCAATGATGCAATGAATATGGACTTGAGCACGCTCTGGGAGAGAGCGCAGGACAGGAAGGCCTGGCATGCTATGGTCCATGGGGTCACGAAGAGTCGGATACGACTAAACGGCTGAACAACAACAACAAGCAACAGATAAGCATGAGTCAACTCACAGGAGGATTCCTCTAGCAATACAGTAAGGTTCAGATGCCTCATAAAGTAATACATGACCTAAACAATATGGGGCATCTTTGCTGGTCCCAGACACTCCATTCTCCCCATTTGGTTTTGGGCCTGAAAGATCAAGGGAAAGTGTGGGTGCATGGAGGGCAAGTTGTAAGCAAGCACAATTAGTGATATCGCACAACATCATGACTGACCATGGGACACATCCGTTAGGGCATCAGATTAAGTTTCCAATTTCCTGGCTTTGTGGATCTTGAGTTAACATGAGATAGCCTTAACTCTGGTCTTAAACCAGGAAAAGGAAATTTGTTATAGGTGTTCTGAAAAAGACAGAAACATAAATTAAAAAAAATAAAACACAAGTCATTCACTGAGTAGATACGTACAAATGAATAGTTATGCCCCTGTATGTTCTGGAAAGCTTGCTTCTGAATAAGCCTGCACAGGATTGCAGCACAGCTTTTTCCTTTTCCTCCTTCTTTTCATCAGTGATCTCTCAATCCCCTCAGCCTTCAAAACTGCCTCACTCTCAGCTGACAGTTTCCTGCTACCCCCGTTGTCAGAATGCAGACAAAAACACTGGAATTGTTCTCAACACTCTGGAGTACTGGCACCATTCTAGCATCAGAGTGAAACTGAGCATGCCCAACATAAAGCTGCCAACAGTTGCTGCCATAGGCTTTTGTGGGGCAGAAAAAACTTGAGAACTTTAAAACCACCGCTCAGAATTTCACCAAACCAATGGAAGGCACACCTCCTTGACAAGCCTGAATAAAGTATATCAGTAGTTTTCTCCAGAATTTGAAAGAAACATGATACGCCAAGCCACAGCTTGAAGTAAAAACTACAAATGTGCCGAAGTTCAGAATTGCTGAAAATCTCAGGCAATTTGTATTGGATTGGTTTGAAATTTTGCAAAACTGTGGGCATCAGGGAGATTATGGACACCATGTTTCAAGTTTTTAGTTCAACAGGCATCATTTTTATAAGCACTAGAATTTTGGGGCTTATAAGGGTGGAACCGTGTTGTTTTTTTTGCAACTTACCTTAACTAAAGGGGCACTCCTATGTCCCTTTAATATAGACTAAGGGCCTAGCCAGAGATAAAGTGATTTGTAGCTATAGCAGTTTGATCCTATTCATATTTACTCAGCAGTAAGCCCAACTAAATTCAGTATAATTTACTCCCAGGTACCCAAGATGGACAGGTCATGGCAGAGAGTTCTGACAAAATGTGGTCCACTGGAGAAGGAAATGGCAACCCACTCCAGTATTCTTGCCAAGAAAACCCCATGGAACGTATCACAAGGCTAAAAGAGATGACGCCGGAAGATGAGCCCCTCAGGTCGGAAGGTGTCCAATATGCTACTGGGGAAGAGCAGAGGGTATTTCCAAGTAGCGCCAGAAAGAGTGAAGCGGCTGGGCCAAACCCGAAAGGACACTCAGCTGTGGATGTGTCTGGCGGTGAAAAGAAAATCCGATGCTGTAAAGAACAATATTGTTTAGGAACCTGGAATGTCAGATCAATGAATCAAGGTAAGCTGGAGGTGGTCAAACATGAGATGGCAAGATTGAACATCGACATCTTGGGAGTCAGCGAACTCAAATGGACAGGCATGGGCGAATTTAATTCAGGTGACCATCATATCTACTATTGTGGGCAAGAATCCCTTAGAAGAAATGGAGTAGCACTCATAGTCAACAAAAGGGTGGGAAAAGCAGTACTGGGGTACAATCTTAAAAATGATAGAATGATCTCAGTACGAATCCAAGGCAAACCATTCAACATCACAGTAATTCAAGTCTATGCCCCAACCACTAAGGCCGAAGAAGCTGAGGTTGATCGGTTCTATGAAGACCTACAACACCTTCTAGAACTAACACCAAAAAAAGATGTCCTCTTCATCATAGGGGATTGGAATGCTAAAGTAGGAAGTCAAGAAATCACCGGGATAACAGGCAGGCATGGCCTTGGTGTACAAAATGAAGCAGGACAAAAGCTAATAGAGTTTTGCCAAGAGAACATGCTGATCATAGCAAACACTCTTTTCCAACAGCACAAGAGGCGACTCTACACATGGACGTCACCAGATGGTCAATATCGAAATCAGATTGATTATGTCCTTTGCAGCCAAAGATGGAGAAGCTCCATACAGTCAGTAAAAACAAGACCTGGAGCTGACTGTGGCTCAGATCATGAGCTTCTTCTTGCAAAATTTCGGCTTAAATTGAAAAACGTAGGGAAAGCCACTAAACCTTTCAGGTATGACCTAAATCATATCCCTGATGAATATACAGTGGAGGTGAGGAATAGAT
Source organism: Heloderma suspectum (assembly GCF_057233095.1). Taxonomy (NCBI): domain Eukaryota; kingdom Metazoa; phylum Chordata; class Lepidosauria; order Squamata; family Helodermatidae; genus Heloderma; species Heloderma suspectum. Next base: position 9,836,164 of record NC_139471.1, on the reverse strand, counting down.
TTCAGGGATTAGACCTGATAGACAGAGTGCCTGAGGAACTATGGACAGAGGTCCGTAACATTGTTCAGGAGGCAGCAACGAAATCCGTCCCAAAGAAAAAGAAATGCAAGAAAGCCAAGTGGCTGTCTGATGAGGCTTTACAAGTGGCTGAGGAAAGAAGGGAAGCGAAAAGCAAGGGAGAAAGGGGAAGATATACCCAACTGAATGCAGAGTTCCAGAGAATAGCAAGGAGAGACAAGAAGGCCTTCTTAAATGAACAATGCAAAGAAATCAAGGAAAACAACAGAATGGGAAAGACTAGAGATCTCTTCAAGAAAATTGGAGATCTCAAGGGAATGTTTTGTGCAAAGACGGGCATGATAAAGGACAAAGAAGGCAGGGACCTAACAGAAGCAGATGAGATTAAGAAGAGGTGGCAAGAATACACAGAAGAACTATACAGGAAAGATTTGAATGTCCCTGATAGCCATGATAGTGCGGTCACTGAACTTGAGCCGGACATCCTCGAGAGTGAAGTCAAGTGGGCCTTAGGAAGCATTAGTAACAACAAAGCTAGCGGAGATGACAGGATTCCAGCCGAGCTATTTAAAATCCTAAAAGATGATGCTGTTAAAGTGCTGCATTCAATATGCCAACAAATCTGGAACACTCAACAGTGGCCACAAGACTGGAAAAGGTCAGTTTACATTCCAATTCCAAAGAAGGGCAACGCCAAAGAGTGTTCAAACTACCGCACAATTGCGCTCATTTCACATGCCAGCAAGGTGATGCTCAAAATCCTACAAGCTAGGCTTCAGCAGTATGCGAACCGAGAACTACCGGAAGTACAAGCTGGGTTTAGAAGAGGCAGAGGAACTAGAGATCAAATCGCCAACATTCGCTGCATCATGGAGAAAGCAAGAGAATTCCAGAAAAACGTCTATTTCTGCTTCATTGACTACGCTAAAGCCTTTGATTGTGTGGATCACAACAAACTGTGGCAAATTCTGAAAGTGATGGGAGTACCAGACCACCTTACCTGTCTCCTGAGAAACCTGTACGAGGGTCAAGAAGCAACAGTAAGAACCAGAGATGGAACAACCGATTGGTTCAAAATTGGGAAAGGAGTACGACAAGGCTGCATATTGTCACCCTTCTTATTTCACTTATATGCAGAGTACATCATGAGAAATGCCGGGTTGGATGAATCAGAGATCGGAATTAAGATTGCCGGGAGAATTATCAACAACCTCCGATATGCAGACGATACCACCCTAATGGCAGAAAGCGAAGAGGATCTCAAGAGCCTCTTGTTGAGGGTGAAAGAGGAGAGTGCAAAAGCTGGTTTGAAACTCAACATTAAAAAAACTAAGATCATGGCATCTGGCCCTATCACTTCCTGGCATATAGAAGGGGAAGAAATGGAAGCAGTGACAGATTTTACTTTCTTGGGCTCCAAGATCACCGCAGACGGTGACTGTAGCCATGAAATTAAAAGACGCTTGCTCCTTGGGAGGAAAGCTATGGCAAACCTAGACAGCATAGTAAGAAGCAGAGACATCACCTTGCCGACAAAGGTCCGTCTAATCAAAGCTATGGTTTTCCCAGTAGTAATGTATGGCTGTGAGAGCTGGACTATAAGGAAGGCTGAGCGCCGAAGAATTGATGCTTTCGAACTGTGGTGCTGGAGAAGACTCTTACGAGTCCCCTGGACTGCAAGGAGGTCAAATCAGTCCATCCTAAAGGAAATCAACCCTGAGTGCTCTTTGGAAGGACAGATAATGAAGCTGAAGCTCCAATATTTTGGCCACCTAATGCGAAGAGAAAACTCCCTGGAAAAGACCCTGATGCTGGGAAAGACTGAAGGCAAAAGGAGAAGGGGACGGCAGAGGATGAGATGGCTAGATAGCATCACGGATGCAATGAATATGAACTTGAGCACGCTCCGGGAGAGAGCGCAGGACAGGAAGGCCTGGCGTGCTATGGTCCATGGGGTCACGAAGAGTCGGACACGACTGAACGACTGAACAACAACAACAAATGTGTAATAGGATTGCTGCCTGCCCTATAATGTTTTAAGCTACAATCCTAAACTTACTAAGGAGCAAGCCCCATTGAAAACAGAAAATTCTGTTTTCGCACAGGATTGCACTAGTCATCTTCTACTTCTTGGCCAGCTGACACATGAAGTGCCAAGGTAGAAGAACAGTTGTTGATTACAATACTTGGATTGCCTTAAACACATACACACACACACACACAGAACATTTTGTCAAATGCAGTGTCCAAGGATGCTTAATTAAGAGTGTCTCTGATTATATATGCAGCACTGCAATAGGGAGCATTGCAATCATAAATAAAGGGAGACATGGATAAATTCATAATTAAAAATGCATTAGAAATTACAAGCATAATTTATTTACTAATGCACACTAGAATAAATTTTCAGCGTAATATTTTTAAATGTGGCATTAATAAATAATAGTAAACAGAATGTTCATATAAAATATTTTCATAAATACTTACAGTCCAACATGCCATGCCGTTATAGCCACTATGAAATAAATTTTATATGGCAGGATCAGTTTTTTTTCTTTTAATGTGTGTGATTCCTCTTGAAGTCACTCAGTGTAAAGAAAAATGCAACCCAAAGGATTGTCAGGTATGATTGCAGGTTGGCAGCTCTCGTACATTCAGTGCGAGTCTCATAAGTTTTAATATGTCTTAAATCCTGACATCATGAAAACAACTTCTGTTATAGAATGGATGTAGTTTGGACTGCCTCTGTGAATCCTCCACTGATTTGATAAAGGCATATGCAGGGTTCTTGTGTAAATCCCACTGGAATAAATTAATGGCAGTGGTGCAACAGCAGTACTTGCTGGATTGTAGCCTTTAAATGTCCAAGGGGGTGGCTACCGCACACCTTAGAGACCACCACTGTCCCCTCCTATTGATTACTTGTGACTCTGGCTTTCTTGATATGGGGTAGGGGGACCTTGTCAAGTATGTGTTAGTCTGTTGCGACAAAAGTGCAGTCCCACACTCAGAAGTAAATCCCACTGAGTTCAATTGTTCTTACTCCCAGGTATGTTGCTATAGCATCACAGCCTTAGCCTTGTGGCATCTTAGACCAACACATTTATTACAGCGCAAGCTTTTGTGGACTGCAGTCCAGGAAGAATGGGGAACCTACACCTCCAGATGTTTGAATCCAATTCCTGTTCGCTTGTCAGTGGTCAGGGATGATGGGCACTGTAATCCAACAGCTTACCTTATGCCCTAATAAATTTGTTAGTTTTAAAAGTGCTACAGGACTCTTTGTTGTTCTTGAAATGGCAGTAACTGTCTCTTCCTGGAGATGGCTGTGGAGAGGTTTTCCTTAAACAAAAGTTAGAATAATTATGGTCTTGGAATCTAAAAAAGATTAGAACAGGCTCTTCATGCCCTAAGACAGAATGAAACATTGATTTCAGTGGGAGATGGGTTTAAAGCACAGAGAGAACCAACATATATACTGTGCTGTGCCTCAATTAGACTTACCATCCTAAGCTTTTGTAGGCTCATAGCTGCTCTGAGAAGTCCCATTAACTTCAATTGGAATTACCTTCGAGCAGAATGACATCGATTCAGTTTTTAACTTTCATCATGCAGATGTAGCTTGCTCTGGTTCTCTTGTCGTTTCCTGCCTCTTAATGTACATGTCCCTTCAAAATATGTTTCTTCATTCATTCCCCCGGAATATGTGTCATATAATGGGGGTGGAGGAAGACTGCCCCCCAATGATAGATTTCTAGGGTTGCCAACTTTTGCTTGCAGGGCTCCTGTCCCTTTAATAACTGCATGACACACAGCAATGTAACAGCTACAGGCTTTCCAGCTATAGATGCAGTGATGAAAAAAGCTATACCAAAAACTATACCGGTTTCATTTCTGCCAGCTGTTCAGCTTTTAAAGACACAGGAGCCCTGCTAGAAAAAAAGTTGGCAATCCCACAGAAACCCTGTATTACCACATATCACAGATCCCATAGAACAGTATAATGCCTGCACAGTCCCACTCTTAATTGTCCCTTAGTGTTGCTTTAAAGACACACAGGTATGACCTGGGCAACCCAGCCAGTCCCTTCTTTCAAGGAGACAAGGCTTCACTACCTCTTTACACAAAATGTAATCTTAGTATGAGGGTTCAATGCGACCCACTCCCAGGTCATGTGCAGGATTGCAGCCTGGCAGCAAGTCCATTTACTGAGAAAGCAAGAGCCGATTTTGTTCTTCCAGGCTAACTTCCGATCATGCAATCCTGTGCCTGTTTACTCACAGGGAAGTCCCACCGTTGCCAGTGAGATTCCTCCAAGGGGCTTACTTTTAACCCTGCGCCTATTCAGAAGCAAGTCTCACCGAGTTCAGTAAGAGCGCCAGCAAAGCATGCAGCACAGCCTTTCCCAACGTGGTCCTCTCCAGATGTTTTGGACTACAAGTCCCATCACCCCAACCATTTTGTGGTTTCAGCGTTCCATATATTTCGAATTGTTTTATTGTGCGCCGTTTGGTTTTAATTTTTGTGACCCGCCCAGAGAGCTTCGGCTATTGGGCTGTATAGCGACGGAATGAATGAATGAACCAGCTGGGGATGATGGGAGCGGTGGCGCGACGCACCCGGAGGGCGCGACGTTAGGGGAGGCCGAAGGAGCCCAAGCCTGAGGGCCCCGCTCAAGGCTGCGCCTGCCTTCGGAGTACACACGGGATCGCGCCGCCCAGCCAGCCCCATTGCGCAGGAGCGCTTCCCGCCAGGCTGCCGCAGCGGCCGGGGGAGCGAGCCGCGCGCCACGAAGCCAGGCCCCAGCGGGAGCGACACGCTTAGAGGCCTTATGAGGCGGCCAGATGAGTTTCCCTGCGCGGGGAGTCGAGGACCGCCGTCCTAAAGCCGCGGCCTCGGGCGCCGGCCGCCGCAACTGGGCTCCCGAGCACACGGGCGCGGGCTCGCTGCGCACGAGGCGGGGAAGGGCGGCCTCCGGGGCAGGCTGCGCGCGGAGGGAGGGGTCGCCCTGGGGGCCGCGCTCCGGCTGGCCGGGCCCTTCCCTACGCCGACAACTCCCAGTAGGCCCGCCGTTGCCATGGCGACCAACAAAGGCCCGGGCAGCGCGGCCTCGTTCTTCCCGGCCTGCCTCCGCCTCCGCGCGCCGCGTCACGTGGCCGTTCGAACGCGCCAATCCCAAGTTCCGGAACGGGAAGGGGGCGGGGCGGAGCCGGCTTTCCGTCCTCACCCGCTCCTTTCACCACCGCTGCCTCCGATTGGGTAAACCTTCGCTCCCTTCGTTGTGCGCTCTGATTGGTTCGCGGCAGCGCGCGCCAGAGGGCGGGGGTGCGCTCCCTCCCTAACGGAGGTATATCGGTGTGTGAGGCTTGTTTTGTTTGCGCGCAAGCCACGCCTCCCTCAGCCAAGGGAGGCGGGGCGTCGATCCCACCCCAGCGCGTGACACCCCGCCACCTCCTCCCCATGGCAACAAGGCAGCCTCCGGAGAAGCGAGGCGAGCGTCATAAGCTCCGCCTCCTGATGGGGCGGGGCGAAAACGAAAGAAGCCCGAGGCCCGGCGGATCGAAGACTGGGTGGGCGGGGCTAGGAGTGGGAGGTGCCAGTGAGGCGCGGGAGGGAGGACGAGGTCAGAGAGAGCTGGAAGGGGCGGGGCCTAGAAGGCAAGAGGCGTGGCTAGAACCCTAATGGGAGGAGCTAAATCTCAGCCATGGTTGTCGAAATCTCTTCATTGAGGGGGTGAAATCCCAGAAAAAAGGAGGAAATTGGGGGGGGGGGGACGACACGCACATGTTAGGAAGCAAATTGGGATGGGAAAAATTAGTGTTGGGTTAGGTCAGCCTTCCTTCACCTGTCGCCTTCCAGATGTGTTGGACTACAACGCCCATCATCCCTAGCCCACGTGGGCCTCGGTGGACTTGTAGTTCAATACATCTGGAAGGCGCCAGGTTGTTTGGAGTGGGCCTGCCTTCCTCCAGATGCGTTGGACTACAGCTTCCACAGTCCTCAGCCAGCCTGGCCATTGGCCTTTGGATGATGGGAGTGGTGGTGCCTCTGGAGGGCAGCAGGCTGGGGAAGCCTGGGGGCTGCGAGGGGTCACTCACGGAGGAGGGAAAAGCCCTGCGGAGGAGGAAGGGAAGCTAGGCATGGCGCGGCTGGGAGGGGTGCTGGGAGGGAAGGGCTAAAATAAAAGGAAGGGGGTGGCGCAGCAATAGTGGGGGTCGGGAAGAGAGAGGCAGGGCTGTGTGCAGAGGAGCTGCTGAGGACGACAGCTAGGGGTTAATGCAAAGGAGACGTCGGCAGGCGCGGCAGAAATGGCATTGCCAACGTTGCTTCAGGCAGGGCTCCTCCTCGGCAGCCAGAAACCCCACCGGTGAAGCTTCCCCTGTGCTGCTTCTGCCTGCTCGCCGAGAGGAAGTTTTTAAGCACAACAGCAACAACGACAACGCCGCGGTTCCTGAAGTTCTGCAGAACTGCGAGCGACCTGCTAGAGGCACAGGAGCCCTGCCTGGAAAAACAGCCCCGGCCCCGACCGCGGGCAGGGGGGCTGCGCTTGCTTTGCGCGCGGCGGCCGCGGCCGCAGCGGGGGCCTGGCCCCCTCACCTCCTGCGCCCCGCTTCCCCCACCTCGGCGCCCTCCAGCTGTTTTGGACCCGTGCCCGCTCCAGCGAGCATGGCCGGGGATTCTGGGAGCTGTCGTCCAAAACATCTGGAGGACATCAGGTTGGGGAGAGAAACCTGAAGGTGCGTGCGCGCGCGCGCGCGTGTGTGTGTGGGGGGGCCGCGTGATCTGGGTCAAACCGGAGCAGAAGGGAGGCGGACGGGTTTCGGGAATCCACCTTTCCCACCTGCCACGTCCGTGGGGGCTGCGGCCACGCACAACCTCGCCGCCTGCTCCGGGGAGGCGTTCTTGCGGGGGCCAGCGACGGCTCGCCGAGGGGTGCTGAAGCCCCCATCCTAGGAAATCAGCCCTGCTGAGATCGGTGGGAGAGTTTTAAAATAAGCAGCAGCAGCGGGGGGGGGGCGGCCAGACCTCCAAGAAACCAGCTGTGTCTGGGGGAGGGGCAAAGAGGCCACAGCTGGAAGATGGGGAGAGAAAAAGAAGAGGGCTGCTTCGGACGCAGGCAGCAGCCAGAAGTTCCGAGGGGGCGGGGCTCGCGGCCGGGGGGGCGGGCTCTCAGAGCGTGGACCCCCGAGGGGCGTGGCTTGGGGCGGCTGGCTGGAGGGGGGAGGGGGCGTCCGGGGGAGGGGCGTGGCCCCAGCCGGCTCTCCCGTCCCTTCTAGTCCCTCTCTCTGCTTCTCTCCTCCTTCGCAGGGTGACACGTTTGCAGGGTGAGTGAGTGGCATTGGCAGGCTGTCAATCCCTCACCAAAGCGGCCATCAAACAACATAAAACACACACAGTCACTAAGCTCCTGGGCTCATAAATTCCAGCTGGCTGATATTTTTGCACATTGCTTTGCAGAGAGTGTGTAATTAATTTTTTTTCTTTTTTCCCCACTTTTTTTTACTTTCCCTCTTTCAAAAAAAAAAAAAAAAATCCGCTCTTTTCTTTTGCAGAAGTCGAAACTCCCCCCCCCTTTTTTTTTTTTTTTGCTGCTCTTTTATCTACCCGTTGCACAGACAAGACAGACAGTGGATCGCTTTTTATGGTGGTTTTTTTTTTTCCCCTTCGTTTTTTTTTTTTCCCGAAAAGGGGGAAAAGGACAATCATATCCCCCCCCCCCCCAGCACCAGCTGCGTTTTCTTGGCTACCATTTTCTTTTTTTAAAACGTTGCAATTAGGGGCTGGGGGCGCCTGCTTGATTTGTTGTGATTTTTCAAAATCATGATTATTCCTCGCCGGGTGCCACGCTCGTAACTTTTTTAAGGATTTGGGAGCAGTTTTTTCCTCGCTCTTCTTCTTCTTTTCTTTCTTTTCATTTGTACCATTTCCCCTCCTGTCCGCTTTTCTCCCAAGAAAAGAAAGGGCTTTCAGAGGAGCGAGGGGGGGGGGGGGAGAAAAAAAGCAACAACACCCCGACAATAACAACAAAGACAAGTCAGGGAAAAGACACAAACAAGCAAGTAACTTTTTCTTCTTCTTCTTTTTCCTCCTCCTCCTCCTCCTCCACACACCCCCTCGGAACAACCAGCCCCCCCCCCCAAAAAAAAGGAAATACTAGCACTGCGAATTAAAATCTAAAACCGGCTTTGCCTGAAGATCTGTCCCGAAAGGAACGAAAACTGCGGGCGGACACCTGAGCGAGGCCGCGGACCCCAAGCGCAAACGTTCCGTGATGAAAGGAGATTGCAACTGAAGGAGCGGGTGATTTAGCGCTCTGGAAAGCGGAAGGGAGCGTGGAATAAGCAGCGGAGAGCCGGTCAGAGATCCAGCCCTGGTGCCCCCCCCCCTCCCTCGCCCTCCTTCCTACTCACGAGAGCAGCAGGGGCTGAGATCCGCTGGAGGAGCCGGAGGTCGCCTTGCATTTTCTCCTCGCCTTTCCCCCCCCCAGGCACAAAACCTCCTTGTGAGCGCGGAGCGCGCCCCTCTCCCCCCTCTCTCCCCTCCCTCCTCCGTCCCCTTCCCCTCCTTCCCCTCCTTCTCTTCCTCCTCCTCTCCGGCGCCCGCCGCTCCTTCGGCTTCTGCCGCCCGCTTCCCCGCGCGCATCGATTGGGCTGCGGTAGGAGGCATGGACGAGCAGTCCAGGATGCTGCAGACGCTCGCCGGCGTGAACCTGGCCGGCCACTCGGTGCAGGGGGGCATGGCTCTGCCGCCTCCCCACGGACACGACGGCGGCGGCGACGGCGGCGGCGACGGCCGCAAGCAGGACATCGGCGACATCCTCCACCAGATCATGACCATCACGGACCAGAGCTTGGATGAGGCGCAAGCAAAGTTGGTCTCATTCAAACCGGCTCTCTCTCTCTCTCTCTCTCTCTCTCTCTCTCTCTCTCTCTCCCCCCCCCCCCCCGCTCGTCTCCCCGGAATGCGTGTGCGTGTCGTGTGCGTGTGGATGTGCCCGGCTCGGTGCTGGTCGTGGCTCGCTCCTCGCTGTCTCCTGCTGGGACCGCCGGTCCTTGCGACGGGGGCAAGCCTCTTCATGCCGGAGGAGGGACTGCGCACACGCCCCCGAAAATCTCCCCCTCCAAAAAGCGAAAGCTCAGTCGGGCTGAATGCCAGAGAGCCACACACCTGTGCAGATGTTTGGGTGGCGTTTTTATTTCCCCCCTTCTTTCTCCCCCCCAAAAATCCAGCCATGGGATGTAGGTCTGAATGCCAGAGAGCCACACACCTGTGCAGATGTTTGGGTGGCGTTTTTATTTCCCCCCTTCTTTCTCCCCCCCAAAAATCCAGCCATGGGATGTAGGTCTGAATGCCAGAGAGCCACACACCTGTGCAGATGTTTGGGTGGCGTTTTTATTTCCCCCCTTCTTTCTAACCCTCAAAAATCCAGCCATGGGATGTAGGTCTGAATCCCAGAGAGCCACAAACCTGTGCAGATGTTTGGGTGGCGTTTTTATTTCCCCCCTTCTTTCTCCCCCCCCAAAATCCAGCCATGGGATGTAGGTCTGAATCCCAGAGAGCCACAAACCTGTGCAGATGTTTGAGTGGCGTTTTTATTCCCCCCCTTCTCCCCCCCCCCCCAAATCCAGTCATGGGATGTAGGTCTGAATGCCAGAGAGTAACACCTGTTCAGATGTTTGGGTGGTGTTTTTATTTCCCCCCTTCTTTCTCCCCCTCAAAAATCCAGCCATGGGATGTAGGTCTGAATCCCAGAGAGCCACAAACCTGTGCAGATGTTTGGGTGGTGTTGTTGTTTTTATCCCCTTCTCTCTCTCACCCTCTATTTTCTAGGCTGCTGCTCGCAGCTTTTCTTTTCTTCGGAGGGTTCCCCCCCACACACACTGAAGGATAGGAGAAGGATCCCCTTTTGCCGCCCTGTGCTGTTCCGAACATTGCCTGTTTTTCTTTGGGAGAGGTGTGTGAACTTCTAGGCGCTTTGGACATGCCCAAAGTGGTCTTGATCTCAGGGATTTGTCGTTGTTTGTTGTTGTTTATAAAGATTGAGCAAACATTGCTGGCTGGGTGAGGAAGGTTGGGAGAGACAGGTTCCCCCCCTTCACTCTCTTTTCTTCCCCCTCCCCCTTTTGAAATAAAATGTATAAATCGCAGTAAATACAAAACAAAGCGTGTAGTTGAACTCTGGAAGTCCCCTCTCCTTTCATAAATCAGGCTTGATGATGTCGGGATTGGAAAGCTTTGACAAGCTGTGATTTATGCACCTGAAGAAATGGCAGGAAATTTTCACATGAGGCTCCTGCGTTTCAAAAACAAAACAACAACAAACCCCGATATTATTATTATTGTTATTGTTATTATTATTTGAAAGAAAGAAAACCAAGCAATCCAAACTTCTCCTGGGCATCCCTTCCTGGCTGCAAGTGCCAGGCAGGGTTTCCTGGGTGTTCGTCTTGTCACTCACTCTTTGCTTCACTGATGTGAAGGAGAAGGAAGGCAGTTGACCCTCTCTTCCCCACCTCCACCCCGAGTTTGCAGGCTTTAAGTTCAAACAGCCTCACCTTTCTCCTTCCTCTGTCCACAGTGGGATCTCTCCTGTTGCCCTTCTTCCCTCAGCATGAGCTGTACCCCGGGTTTTAGTCTCTTATAGCCACCTTTACTAGTAATTCCTTTTGCATGGATCAGAATGCAAGGACAGAAAAAAAGCAAAGGACTCTAATTACAAATGAGCCCCCCCCCTCTTTTTTAAAGAAAGCTGCCATGTTGTCAAATAGATTGTGCTAATATCTTTTTTTTTTCTTTACTGTGTGTTATCTTTTGTTTTGCAGAAAGCATGCACTGAACTGCCACAGAATGAAGCCGGCTTTGTTCAGTGTCCTCTGTGAAATCAAAGAGAAAACAGGTAGGAGACCACAAGTTACACAGCTTCGGAAATGAACTCTTTCTCTCTCTCTCTCCCCCCCCCCCCCGACCCCCAATAGGTAAACATTGCAATATACTTCTCTCAGTCAGCTCCTGGAGAGCTGTTTTGGGAACCGCAGCCATCTTTGATCATCGCCTCCTTCTCTGCTTCTGATCTTTGGGTTGGGAGGTAGGGGAGAATGTGATCCATCAAGAAGGATTTATATATATTTTTACAATTCATAATCTTGCTGCAAAATGAAATGTAAATGAAAATGGTAGTGTGTCACCATTCAGGGTGAATTCCCCCCTCTGGCTGCAATTGGAGAGGGGGGAATAACAGCAAGGACCCGGCTTTCTTTCTTTCCTTCCCCTCCTTCTCTGCCTTGTTTAGAGTATCTGCTTCTTAAAGAAGCAATGCAAGAGACGGGAGAAGCCAATTACAGCCAGTGGCCCCTCTGTGCGAGAGACTGAGAGACGACAGAGCTGGCAACTTGTTTGGGCCGCTCCTGTGTTTTGATCTTGGCGGTTACTAGCATCTACGTAACCTGAGGGGTTCGGTCAATGGCTGTAAGCTCCCACATTTTGTAGGAAAACTACCGGTCTTCAGAAATGCTCTGTGTGCGTGTGTGTGTGTGTGTGTTTTGCAAATCTTTATACAGGAGGAAATAATGATTGTATGCACATTGGTATGTCTTTCTGCAGATACGTTCCTCCAGACACTCTGGCTTCTGCAAATATGTCCAAAAGAAAGCACTTAAGCTGTATAACGTATCTTGCAGATCTGAGGCTAACAGGGTGATCCACAGTGTGTTTTCATATTGAATGAAGGTCAAGAGCCTCAAAACATTCTTCTCGGCTATTGGGGCCATATGATGTAAACATCACATAGGTTCAGAATTCAGCTGGCAAAGATCTCATACCTTGGAGTTAAAAGTGCCCCTCCAGAAATTTGACTTGCAACGGGCAGTGCTTAGCGTCTATATGGGACTTCTTGACTTCAAAGGGTTGCTGTTTGCATGTGTCTTACAGAACTTGTATTTGTTGACCTACATAGGACACCAAAGGACTTGGTCAGTGTTGCAAGGGTTGACATGTCTGAAGAGGCCTTTCCATTTGGTTGCAGGATTATAATGGAAACGCTGGAATAAGGGGTGTGTGTGCGTGTGTTATATGTAGGATCTATAGAGTAGAGCCAAACGGGTGACAGCTTGTGCCAATACTTGTGTGTAGCACTTCGTACAAAGTGTAGCGCTTTGTGTAAAGCAAAGTCTGTCTTTAATTTTCTGCACAGCAGTCCCTTTAAAAATGCTTCAAACCATTCTGCCATCAAGAAGCTGCTAACCTGATTTTTAAGATGATACCTTAATAGCTGATAAAAACACCTTGTCTTTCTCCGTGCCCATACTTAACACCTAGGGACATTATTGGGGCAGGGGGATGAGAAGTCACTGATTGTAAACCACCCTTGACTGCATTCAAGCTACAAGGAGGAAAATCTAGGAAGTGTCCTGTGATGTTTTGTGCCGCGGGAGCGCTTGCCCTGTAACCCAACTCCATAACGTCTTGGTTTCTTTGATACTCCACTTGATTCTTTGATACTTCACCCTGAACTCTAAACTGTGCCTTCTAGTTGAAGGCGAACACCATGCACTAATAGTTCATTTGTTATTACTGAATCAGTGTATTTAAACGTTTGGAGCTGAGTAGCAGAAAAAGGCTGGTTCTCAGCCAGTTTTGTACTCCCTGATGGCCAGCTTCTTTCTGGGGATTGGGATCCTACTTCTGTTCTTGGGCTGTCAGCTGAGCACTGAGCACTGACTGCATTGTGGATATGAAGATTGATTCTGTGTTGTGTTTTGTAGTACGCTAGATAAGGAGAAGGACTTCTCCCCCACAAGTGTGCCTCGGACACTGGCACCCCCCCTTTCCAGTGTTGGTTTATTTCTAAACTTTTTGGCTCCGAGCTGATGGCCTTTGATGTCTTGCAGCAGGCAGATTTCAGTGAAAGCAGGCCCCTGGGTCCCTGTGATCTTTTCTTTGTGGGCAGCTTAAGCCTTGCTAGTTGAAAGAAAGTGTAGTCGTCTGCGTGTCAAAGGTGAGTCCGGAAGAAGAGAAAGTCCTTTTCAGGGCCGAGGCCTTGCTGGCCCAGGGTGTTCTCTCACACTGTGGCTCCTTTCGGAGAAAAGGGAGGCTGATAAGTGACAAGCCTGTGTCTGATTTGGAAGACTTGGTGATTCTGGCCATCAGTTAAGATGCTGTCTCTTTTCCCCATGAAAGAGTGGAGGCATAATAACCACAGGCAGTCTTGTCCATCTGGCAAGAAGCACAATCCTTCCCAGTCCAAGAAGCTTTGGGAGTGCTGGGATTGATATGTTGAGTGATTGATGGAGGAAAAACCCATCTCCCCACCCCCCACAATTTTTATAGGGGAACTCTTATTCAGGATCGCCCATTTGAGATGAAATGGCTGAGCTCACATTAGCAAGGGAAGCGTGAAAGCACATTCTTGCATATCTTGTATTGCATTGTCTTACTGTGGAAGGGGGGGGGGATACTATTTCCACTCCCCTTTTCCATGCCCTGATTAGCGTTAGGACCTCTTCCTTCTGATTTCCTCTGCATGACCATCATTTGCATGTATATATGTTTTGCATTCGCTTGGTTTTTTTTTTTAAATACTCTCATCTGTTTCCATGCAAGTTCTGAACTTCCAGGATAAAGACTTTGGGGGAAGGGGCTTTTCAAGGGATGGAGTCCCTGCCCGCACTTGCATGTACCACTATGTTATTGCGTGAGTTGACCCCAGTAACTCTAGGCACTTGCAACTGTCTGCTAACACTTTTCTATTATTACTGTTTTTTCCCCTCCACAAAAAATGTGGAGTAATGAAAGAGAAGCATTTTCCTTCTTTCGGTTTTCTTTCTCATGGAGAAAATAAGCATGATAACTTCCTCTACACATTTGAAGGGAAAAGTGGAGAAGCAAGGTTTGGAAGTGGGGAAAGGGAGGCACATCTGTACCCTAGCCTAAAACTGTATTTTTAGGTTTGTCCGTTCGAGTTGTGGCTATGGTGGTATGCCTCAATTTGAAATACGTTCTTTTTACTTTTGTGGATAATTGGAGCTCTGTGTAGCCGGTGATGAGTTTGCCCACAAGACTGTGAACCACGTCATATATATATCTTTCTTTTCTTTTCTTTCTCATTTGGAGTATTGCCTATCAAACAACTGTAGGTCTAAATATATATCTCTTCTAGGGTCAGGGCAGGTGCATTCCACTCATTAGGATCTTCTGCAATAAATAGGTGTTGCTTTCAATTTGTTGCACTCGCTGCATTCAGAAGAATTCATCTGTTTCTAATTTTATAGGGATGCTTTTCTTTTCTTTTTTAAAAACCAGTGTGTTGTTTTTATTGTTGTTGCTGAAGTGCAGGGAATATAAGCAACGGCCCTAAATTATCTTCCGTTCCCCATACCAATATCTAGGTATTCCTAGAGGCTGCCCAAACTACTAGATGTCTCAAAACATTTTCTATTTGTTTTTAGTACAGTCATAAAATCTTGGGACTCTTCCAGTAATAGACCTCTCCTGTTGTGTTCTAGTTTTCTTATTATTCTGTACTGTTTCTTTTTGAATGTCATCGGAAATCTAAAGTTCTCTGCTTTGTGCATAGCTGATACGTTGTACCTTCCCATGCGCATCTATCTTTTTCTCCTCCTACAAGCTTATGCTGTCATGTTGATGTTGTTTTGTCTGTTACTACTTCTGGTTTAAGGGGTTCCTATTTTGATCACCCCAGCTTCTGGCTTGAGGCACATGTATTTATATTAAGCTAAAAGGAGAGTACGTTCATTCTGATGGTCTCTAAAACAAGTAACTGCTGTTTCCCGGCAGAGTGCTGTATGACTGGATTCTGAGCTGATATGTGACTTGTATGTCCCACATTTTTTTCATGTGAATATGTGTGTGCTTGTAGGAGTGCAAAAGAGAGAAATATGTGTGTGCCTCTTAAAGGAGTCAAATATGACAGCTGCCAACCAAACCCTAATTTAATGCCACTGCAACCCTGAATCGCATTCATTCACTAGTAACTCCTAACAGCATACACGATGCCTTGCCGGATTTGTGGCCTTTGTGAGGCTTATAAGCAGGGACTGACTTGGGAAGATCATAAAACTTAATGAACTTCTCGGCTGTAGGAAGTGTCCACGGAAGGGGAGGGAGAGACCTGCTTTGCTGGATGAACAATTTTTGAATTCTTTTTTCCCCACAAGAGGTGATAGGGGAGAGAAAAGAAATTATGACTTAAAACGTCCAAAGACTTCATTTGTCTACTTCAAGATGTCAAAAACTTTTTTGTTTCCCCATTCAACATAAACACCACACTCACACATGTGAAGTAAAGTTAAAGATAGAGTAAAATGTCTTGCTGTTTCTTACATCTGCAGAAACTTTTGGTTTGAATTTCTGCTGCTGTAACTAGCCGTGCAACGCCACTCTGCTGCTAACGTTTCGTTATCGCGGTGCGGCTGAGCTCCATATGGATGTCCAAGGACTGGCTCTTGAATCCTCCTTGCTTCCACCAGGCTAGCTATCCAGGCTAGTCAGGATAAGACCAAACAGAGCAAGACCTGAATGCTTCCCTTTTGTATCAAGACTTTGCAAATAAGGAATAAGCTTCCACACCACCTAAACAGAGTAAAGGAACTGCTTGAGTTAGTTTACTGTAAACTTTGCATATTTGCACACTGGCACAGCTACCATTTTATTGGCAGCAAAATAATAATAGAATAGAAATATTCTGCTAGAAGCTAAAAAAGAGAGAGACAAGATCACACCGTGGTTGGTGTTTTTCTCTGCTAGTCCAAATGAAGGAAATAATTCCATCTTTCACTTAGCCCCCCCCCCCCAACCCATGGAAGCCCAAATGCTACTCCTCTAGTGATTTTCTACCATGTTTGAATTTGTTTGCTTTCCACATGTCTAACCATCCTTATTGTCTAACACCTATTATTGGCTTTTCTCATCCCCCCTTTTTTTTTAAACCACGAAGTATTAGACCCATCATCCCAATTCTTTCAATACTTGATTGTAAAAGACCTGTTACTGCACAGCCCCTTTGCCAGAGGACTTTGTATTGAAGCCCCAAATAAGCATCAATTTGATTAGCAGGGATCTCTTTCTCTTCCTCTCTCTTTTTTTTTTCCTGGCAATTTTCTTCCTCTCCTTGAACCTATAAGATATCATCAGAATGGCTTGTCGATACTAACTCAGTCTCTGTGTTCCTTTTTCTCCCCCTCCTCCCCCCCTTTTAAAAAAGGAGCCTTAATTTGCTTCTTGACACTGAAATAGCCTTGCATATTTTAAAATATTTTAAACGGATTATTGAGCTGTCATCCAGTATATTTCTCTGATGTTTGTTCTAACTTGCATCTCTCTCATGCAACAAATAAAAACCGAATTAATGTTACTGGTAGGTAGTGTCTAGGGCCGGCCTTTGCTGTACAGGTTTTGATAAATTTGTCAACTTAATTTCTCTATCTCTGGATGAGAAATGTCCATTTCCAGGCTGTGAATATTACATGACTCTTGTTCAGCTTAAACTGCAAATGGCTGGAAAAGCATCTATTGGAACCCTACCAATGACAAAATTACCAGGGTTTCAAACTTCGGAATGGCTTGGCTTTATACATTACAAAATGGTCAGCATGGAATATTTATCTACTTTTGGATTGTCTGATGGCTCTTCTGCCTGTGTTGCATTTCAAGCCTCCGAGACGAGGGCTAGCTGAATAACGAGGGATGACTAATAGGTGTGTATATCGACAACTTTACATAAATCTAGACTTTAGTCGTTTCCTTCCTCTCCCTTATCCTCAGCCCCCTTCCATATCACTGATTGAAAGTGACATAGATGTTACAGTACATTGACGCAATGAAGATAATGTTTTGGTGGAACCCCAGTGATTTTTAATGCCATTCACTTATCCAGGTGATCATCATAGCGCCGATAAAACTTGCCTGGCATTCTGCCCATCCACCCACTTTTTTTTTTTCTTTATGAACCATCAGGCTGACCTTTTGTCCCATTTGTATTCCTCTGGTTGGCAATTTGTATCTCTTCGGTATGAATGGAATAAATAACTTGCATCAATAGTTAATTAAACAATTTCAGTTTCTGTTGGCCCTCGCGCTTCCTGTTCCTGTTGTTGTTGCACTTGTCATTGCAAAAAATAAATAAATAAGGGAAGGAGTAGTTCATCAACCAAACTGATAAATTACGCTTTTCAGCTGGACATTGCTGCCCTTCCACAGTGTTATCTCTGCGACATATAGTCAGTTGCATATGGAGGCAAATGAAGTATGAGGCTGAAACGCTCTGAATTTCTTATGTTCTTTCTCAAAAGATGCTACATGTGTTCTTCTGAAAGACTAGGGGCGGGGGAGTTAGACATAAATAACTTTGCAAATTTAACATTCTGTCATCAAAACTTCATCCTTATGGCTCAACTCCTGGGGAGAAAAAAACGCACAACCCAGACATGTCGCAAACCTCTGAACTTCAGTATCATCATCTTCCTGCTTAGGCTGTATTTCTAGCTGCTGTGATTTATTTATTTATTTATATAGACATACATATTTTCCTGTATAAATGATGGGGCTCTTCCGCTCTGTGTAGCAATGCGGAGTGACCAGATCTCCTCCGTTGGCTGCTTATGACAGCATAGGTTCCGAGAGCTCAATTGTCTTCTGTTGGAAATAAAGCATTGCTTTCAGAGCAGACGCGATTTAATCCACTGATCTTGCAAGGTGTATCGCTAACCAGGTTTGATACCAGAAATGTTGCAGAGCAGAGACTCAAGTCTATCCTTGCTCCTGCAGCTGTACCTCAGTTGGCTTCAGCAGCTGTGTTTGCTCCCCTGCTGAAAGGAAAATGCACCTTCAGCTGCTGGCTAATATAACTCTGGAATAAAGGATAAAAAGGGTGTTGTTCAACCAGCAGATCAGTAGGGATGGGGTGCTTCTTTGTAGGTCTCAGTCTCTTGTCATGCTTTGTATTATCCTTCAACCTGTATATTTTATCTTTGCTGTCCAGCAGGTGGTTTTCCACATGTATGTGTTGGGCTGTGTGTGTGTGTGTGTGTGTGTGTGCGCGCGCGCGCGCGTGCCAAGTATCCTACAAGAATGAAATTGCTTGTCCTTTCTTTTACTTGCAAAAACTTGCTTTAGTTCTATGTTTTGGCAGACATGAAACAAAAACCATCCATCTCAAGATCCTCTTCCCATGCAATCTAAATTAAGATTCTATGCGGGGCCCTTACAGATGCTGGTAACTTTTGGCAATTATCATTTTGTTTGGTGAACAGTAGTAAAACAGTGTGCGGTAAAAGTGTTTAGAGGGAGAGAGGATAAATAAATGGGACAGTTTTGCAATGCAAAGTGGTTTGGGGTGTTTTTTGAGGATTTCTTGGCTCTTGCTTAACTGCTATTGTGAAGCCTGGAGCAGATTTTTTCCCATTGCTAATGCCCTAGAAGTATTAATTCACTTTGATATGCTAATTAGAGGGCATTATGCAAGAAATGAGATTAAGTGGCAGCATGAAGCCATTTGCCTGTCAGTAAATTGAGAGCTTTAGCATCAGGAAGAGCTGTGTGTGTGTGTGTGTGTGTTTTTTCCTGAGTTTCTCTTGGTTTTGCATATAAATAAAATTGATTGAAAGGTCTGGAGAAGCTTCTAGAACATTGGTGGTTCTTCTCTTATCCTCCCCCTTTTTTCCTTTTATGATTATTTAAACTTCATGTTAGAGACTTTCTCTGAATATTAATTGATCAAATGGGAGACAGTGAACGTGAAGAATTCCTTTGTGTTCCTCTCACAGTACGTTTAGAAAAAGGAAAGTGCTATCTTGTATTTGGTGGCATATCCCTCTCCTCCTCCTTCTCCTCTCTCTCTCTCATTCTCTCTCTCTGGCTCTCTCTCTCACACACACACGCACGCACGCGCGCGCACGTGCACGCACGCACGCGTGTGGACATGTGCCCCAAGATCTGTACCGTGTGATGCAGTACAGCAGAACCCTTCTGCACCGGAGCCTTGAAATGGGTAACTGTAGGGCTGGTGCTGATCTGTTGGTTTTGCTTTTGAACTGAACACGACAAGGGTTTGATTTCAAGAGTGCCACTAAAACAAAGGAGACTCAAAGTAGCTGCAGGTACCTTGGTAAATTAGGCCTGGAGCTTTTTTCTACCCCATTTTTGCGGGTTGGGTGGGGGGTTCCCCTGTGAATCGGTAAGCAATTCCGACAGATGCTTTCCATAGTTTAGGAAAGAGCTGTTACATTGCCCATGCGTTTTTATTTATTTTCCAGAAAAGGAATGTGGTAGAGGAATGCGAATGTGGCTTTCAGGGTTGACGTGTTAAAAAAAATCTGTTGCGAGCAAGGGCATCCTGAGTGAAAGTCTGCGTTCCAATGCTTGTGGATTAGTGCACAGAAGAGTGTGGAATATCACTGCCGTGCTTGCATGGCAATGGGATGTCGCCACACAGATGAGTCAGGAAACAGACTTCCTGATTTAGCTTGGATGCTCCTGTCTCCAGTGGCCACTTCTGCTTTGGTGTTTGCGGGCTCTGTGGCCTTTGGAACATTGGTGTGCAAAGAAGGAAGAAAGACAAGGATGTGGATGTGCATGTCTTTACTTATTTATACGTTTATGAGTTACCTTTTGGCCCAAATCGGGGCATGTGCATATGTATACATAGTGTCTTGCTGTTCTTCTGGGTCTGCTTAGTGTGTGAAGGCTTGAACCTTTGTGTGTGTTACACCTTTAATACCTAGGAAATGAAGGGCTGATGCCTCTCTAGGGAGTGGCCGTAGCTCAGTGGTAGAGAGCATCTGCTTTGTATGCAGATGGTCCCAGGTTCTACCTCCAGGTAAGCCAGGAAAAACTCCTGCCTGAAATCCTGAAGAGCCAGTCCTGTCAGCGCTGACAATCCTGGACTAGATGGACCAACGGTCTGATGCCTCATGAGGCAGCTTCTGGTGTTGCTATCTTTCTAGTTCAGAAGAATTAAAGGTGTTCTGAAATCCCCCCTCCCCACTTTTGTGGAACCATTCATCCCATAAAAGTTTGCGTGTGTGTGGGTCCCATTGTTTTGGGGGCCTGTGGCCAAACTGTGTAGATACCTTTGAGTGTGTGTGTGTGTGTGTGTGAAGAGGTTTATCTCAGTTCCATCAGGTGGTTGAGAGTGTTTTGTTTTCTTTCCTTTTTGACCTTTGGTAAAAGCTGTGTGCCTGGTTATAGCAGTGTGAGGCTCTGTTAGTAGAAGGGTTATGTGAGAACTGTTTAGCCCTGGAGTACCCCACGATGGCCGAGTTCGGGGGACACACTGCAACCCGCGATGGCCCCGAATGGGGGTTGCGTATTCATATTCATCACAGTGGTTGCACCTACCTAGCACGCACCGTGGCTCGTCATGGGTTCAGTCATCCTCGATGAGCCCGCTCTGTCGTGCGAAGTGGCCCAGAGAGGCGGGGAGGCCCTGCTACATGGGGTGAGTTGTGGTGTGTATGGGCAGAGGAACTGCCCAAATTTGGGTGGACAGACCATAAGCAGAGCCTTTCCTCTTGCAGATGCACATTCTGGATCCACTGTGTGTGTATCCTTTCACATCCAAGAAAGTGGAGGATTTTACTCTGTCTCATGTTAAATGGCAACTGACCATTTTATTTTAACTGTACATGGGTACTATACTCTACCAGAACAGGGAAATCAAAGGCTTCTAGATCTATCACTAGTAGTATGATTGGCACATGTCTGTCACAGTGAATTTGGGGGTGTTGTGCCCTTACTAAAGCCTACAGGGTAAAATGGCTCGAAGGAGTCTTATTCATCAAAGCCATGTTGCTTCCCCCCACCCCCTTCTTTCTTTCTGGTCAGAAACGTTTTTGCTACATTTTAAATAAAAGCATTTTGGATTTGGGTAAGAGTGAACTGTGACTAATGCCCACAGAAATTATCCCCTTGTCAGAAGTAGCTTTTGGTTTAGCAACTGTTCGTGTCTGAGCTACTGTATAATCGCTTTAACAAAAAAGGCTCAATGAGGAATACTTCTTGTTTTATGACCTGCCTTGGCTGTATTAATGCAGGTTAGGGGGTCAATGCAATGAAGGGGAAACCTCATGCATAAAATAGAGTGGGTCCTAGGAACTCTGAGGGACTTGAATTTGTCTCTGACTTGAGATGCTGGCCAAAGAGAGCTGCTGTGGTGTAGTGGTTAGAGTATTGGACTTGGGAGATCCGAGTTCTAACTTCCCTCACAGGGTTGTTGTGAGGATACAGTGGAGAGGAGGAGGTCCATGTAAGCCGCCTTGGGCTCCTTGCAAGAGAAAAAAGATGGGATTTTATTTATTTATTTATTGCATTTATACCCCGCCTTTTTTCCTCTTGCAAGGAACCCAAGGCGGCTTGCATTATCCTCCTCCTCTCCATTTTATCCTCACAACAACAACCCTGTGAGGTGGGTTGGGCTGAGAGTCTGTGACTGGCCCAAAGTCACCCCGTGAGCTTCCATGGCCGAGTGGGGACTAGAACCCAGATCTCCCAGCTCCCAATCCAACACTCTAGCCACTACACCACACTGCCTCTAAACTTACTAATTGTAATAATAAATACAAATAAACACCTCCTTTTTATTGTATTTATTTTTATTTCAGTTGTTACATTTATATCCCACCTTTCTTCCACTGTGGAACTCAAGGTGCCTACATGTGGTTCCCAGGTGGTCTCCCCTCCAAGCACTGACCAGACCCAGACCTGCTTAGCTTCAGCTCATGGGCCTTCGGACTATGCCCTGGGACCATACCCTTTACAGCACCGTCCTCCTATAGTTAGTACAGAATTTGGCAACTGGGTTACTGACTTGGACTTGGGTGAACGGAAGACATTTTGCCACTCCTGAAACATCTTCCCTGGCTCCTCTGAGCCTATCTAACTCACCTACCTTGGTGGGGGCAGGGATGGGAGCTGAAAGGCCTGTGGTTCTGGCGGATCCATGGCCTCGCCTCTCCTCTCCTCTCCTCTCCTCTCCTCTCCTCTCCTCTCCTCTCCTCTCCTCTCCTCTCTCTTTGTCCTTGTCCTCCCTTTCTATCCCCCTCTTGAAGTCAGAGCCGCTGCAGGGCTTTCCATGGTAGCTGTGGAGTGGAGGTGGTTGGAGAGACCTTGATCAGATTTCCTCTGAGGGCAGAGCTCTGTATTCGAGGATGGAGGAGATCTGCAGTGTCCTATGGCCCCTAGACAGCCGTACCCCATTTTTCAGCGGCCCTCAAAGGGCCTTACAAGTAACATACCTGCGCACACAGATAGAATATGGCTAGGTGGGGGCACGGGAGGCAAAGGCTTCTGGCTCCCAGCAGCTGGCAACATCATCCAGGTTCTTTTCCCACCAGAAGAGAGAAGCAGAAAGATGGAAAAGGTAATTGTAGAAGGGAAGATTTCTTGCTTCTGCTATGCGAATTGAGGGATAATGTTGTTGAGGGCTATACATGTCTACTTATCAGGCTATTTTAGACACTGAATTTCTGGCTCCATTGATTAAAACAAGGAATAATGGTGAAAATTATTCTGTGTTTTAATCAACGTGTGTGTGTGTGTGTGTGTGATTATTTTGTGCAGTGATGCTAGCACAAAAGCATCACTGTACAAAATAATCCAGTAGTGTTTGCTTAACCTTCTAGTAGTATTGTGTGGCTGCTAATAGTGGTAGAAAGAGCAGCAGTATTAAAAATGAGGGGGGCCAAAAATCCAAGTGCCTCAGTGGTATTTAAATGACCTGTCACCTGGATTCTTCCAGAGCTCAGGAAGGACATTTTTCTACTTACGTGGCTGCTGATTTTTTGATAAATACATAAAATTGCCCTCCTCCCAATAACCGGCTGTGTACCGATGTGCCCACTCTTTGGGAGTGGGGGGTGGATTTTCCCACCATAGGATGAGCTGTGCTGCACCCCGCTTTCACTGATGGATGTATTTTGCTCTGACTCTAGCATGAAATTCATCTCTCACCCCCCCCCCCACCCCTTTAAGCTTCAGGCAGGCTTCTGAAGTTTTCTTCTTCAGGCATCTGCCATGTTTATCCAGTTAAATGTTCGCTTTGGTGTATCTCTTTTTTAAAAAACTCCGAACGTTTCTGAGGGAGTGGGGAGTGGCTTTGTGATCGCCAAAAGAGCCAGCCAATCAGCATTCTTCACAGCCAGCTTCTGCTGGAAGAGGAAGAACCAGTTGCGCCTGATTCAGAGCGGAAGCTTGTATGGCTGTTCAGAAAGGGGAAGTGTGGATCCACAGTGGGTTTTCTGCTCAAGATATGCATACAGCCTTGCATTTTGAGTGTCCGGAGCACTTGACTTGCATTCTCCATACTCCTTATAACAATTCAACCCCCACATAAAGTTAGATGGGTGGGTACCTGTAGTAAGGTCTTCTCAGTGGTGGCACCCAGATTGATGAATACTTTCTCTGAGGAGATTTTTTTGGGCCCTTCTCTTTTTGTGTTCGGAGGCTTAATGAAGGCTTCTTTTTTTTAACAGCATGCCTTTAGTTTGTGAGTTTGATGCCATCATGATGTGATTGGCTTTTAATCTGCCACATTGGGCTTGGTTTTAACTGCTCCTGTTTAACATTGCTTTGTTTTGATGCATGTGTATTGTGCTTTAATCTTGCAAGCTGTCCTTGGGATAGAAAATCACAGGAAAAATAATAAATCTAACCTAGCAATCCTATAAAAGAATCCAGCATTATCTCATATTGCTTCTCAGGCTGGTTTGCTTAAGGTCACCTTATGGTATAATCCTATATACATATATATATAATAAAGGCAGTCATGCTGGCCATAAGAAAAATTCCAAAATCTATATAGTTTATACCGTTATTAGGCCAACTAAAAAAATCACCAAAAAATGTGCAAGCTTTTGAGATCTCCAGATTTCTTCACTGGGCAAGGCGTTACATATTGGGCTCTGCCAAAATAATAAAAAGAAAGAATAAACAATAATAAAAATAAAAAATAATAAAAAATAAAATAAAACTTTGAAAAGAATGAAGCTGGAACTTGATTCTCTGAAAGTTCATCTCCTCCAACTCGGTAAAAAGACCCAATTTGGCTTCTGTTGCATCTTTTTTTTTTTTTTACCTAGCACAACATCTAAATTTATCTCCAGCATTGTTAATATAAAGACTACATAGTTGATCTCTACTTCTGTTTTTCACTAGCCAAGTAACTTGTCTTGTTCGCACTGGATGGGGACAGTTTTGAGTTAACAGAGTTTGTATTTTCAAAAGTGAAAGATTTACAATTGTCTGCTAATTTCTCCTTCCCAGTGGTCCTAGGAGGCACTGAAATATAAAACTATCATCTCAGCTGGCAGAGTCCAATTTGAATGTCTGCAGCCCCACCTCCTCCATATCATCTTAAGGCTCTGACCATGTAGACATCCTGACTACAACATCTGGTCAGCCTCCGCTAACCTGCCTTTATTCATTCATTCATTCATTCATTCATTCAAGCATTTCTATCCCACTCTTCAGCAGCTTTTTGTAACATCTTGCTGTTAGCAAGATGTTACAGGAGATGTTACAGGAGATCTTGAAAGCTTGAACATTTTTTGTGATCTTTGGTTTGGCCTAAAAAAGGTATTACACTATATAGATTTTGGAATCCTATACATATCTCCTCCAAAGTAAATCCCATTGCGTTCAGTGGGACTTGCGCTAGGGATGTTCGGATGATGTAAAATCCAGTCCTTCTGTGTTTTGTGTCAGGCACCTTTCATTCCGTCATCCACCCATCAACAGAATTTGACTTTTTTTTAAGATTCCGCATTTGCACAAATTCGCATTTGCACAAATATGCAAGTTCCCACAAAATGTGCAAATCCCACCCCAAATGCACATTTTCACTCTTTAGCCTATGAGAGGAAATGCATTTTCGGCTGAGTTTTAAAAAAAAAAAAGTGTATTTTTATACGGCGAAAATTCCCAAAGGTTAGAAAAATGGTCCACAAGTCCCCTGATGGGGAAGGCCGGTCTGCTGCGGAAACTGCGGGTCAGATTCATAAAAATACAAACTCATTTGTTTCTGTTGTGGATTTTTCTGACATCCCTAGCTTGCTCCCAGACAAGTGGCATTGTGGTTGCGATGCAAACGAGATCAAGGTCTTCCTGGCTGGGTCTCTTATCCCCTACATTACCCCTGTTCTCAACAAGTCTCCCAAGATTGTAGGCCGATTCTTAACTTGACTTCAAGGATGTATTTATTACCATTTTTGAACAAATTATACAAACATGAAAAGTTGTGGAAATGATTGCGTGCTCGATAAGGTGATTCATTACAGGAGCAGTTGCCTTTATGGCACTTTATGCCAGGGTTTTTCTCAAAAATTATAGCACAGTCTTCCTGTCACTATAAAACCGAGTGATACAGTCCATAACAGCATGCAGTGGTGGTATTTTTAGGATTTCACTTGTTATTCAAATGGAGTGAGAGCGATCAGTTCCTCTCTGTGGTATTTCTTTCCTTTGTTGACTTCAGGTATTTAAAAGAGAAAGGGGTGTGGTGACAGCGACGGGCGGGAGGGGGAGAGGTAAATACCCTGTACTGAAAGTGAACTAGAAATATTGAGGGGATGTTATCTCCCCACCCTGTTCTCTTGCTAGTGATGAGGGAGGGTGTATCCTTGTTGGCGGCCCAATGTTGCATGCAAACAGCTGTAGGGTCACTTCCCTGATCCAATTGGATGGCTTGAAAAAGGAGTTGGACAAATTCCTGGAGGAGAAGGCTATCCATGGCCACTAATCCTGTTGGCTATGTGCTACCTCCAGTATCAGGGGCAGTATGCCTCTGTACTCCAGTTGCTGGGGAAGATGGGTAGGAAGGTGCTGTTGTGCTCATGCCCTGCTTGTGGGTTCCTGGTCGACAGGGTGAACAGAATGCTGGACTAGATGGACCCTTGGTCTGATCCAGCAGGGCTCCTCTTGTGTTCTTGTGTTCTTATGACTCCTGGACTTAGTGTGAACTAAGGATAGGTGAGGCAGTAAGTCAAAACTATGACTTGACTGCTCTGTTTCAGATTGTAGGTGGGGGACTTGCACAGCAGAATGCTTCCCGTGCTAATAGGTTTGATGTGCATACACTATGGGGGAGGTGGCCAGGTTTGAACTCTTCTCCACCCCACCCAACACTTCTTTCTGACATCTAGTTTTCTGTTTTGGTTTAAAGCAAACAAACAATTCAGTCATACAATTCACCTTGTTCCCTACCTGCTGGCGGCCTGAAGTGGTTCAGCGCAGGAACCACCTTCTCCAGCTGTTTGTGTGAACTAGGCCGTATACCAGTGGGAGGCCACTTGGGAGGCCGTAAGAACATCAGAAGAGCCCTGCTGGATCAGACCAAGGGTCCATCTCGTCCAGCATTCTGTTCACACAGTGGCCAACCAGCTGCCCACGGGAAACCCATAAGCAGGACATGAGTACAACAGCACCCTACCACCCATGTTCCCCAGCAAGTGGTGTACATAGGCATACTGCCTCTGATACTGGAGGTGGCACATAGTAATCAGTCCAAGGAGCCATGGATAGCCTTCTCCTCCAGGAATTTGTCCAATCTCCTTTTAAAGCCATCTAAAGTGGTGTCCATCACTACATCTCTCCAGATGTTTTGGACTTCAACTCCCATAGGCCCCAGCTAGTATGGCCAATGGTCTGGGATTCTGGGAGTTATAGTCTTATCCAGAGATCCGTAGGAGCGACAAGCAGGTGCAGGCAAGCAACTCATTAGAAATGTCACAAGTGGGAAGATGTAGCTAATTTTGGCATACGGAGTTGAACGTATTCTGCAAAACTTGCTTATGATTCAAACTGAACACTTGCATGTTCCCATGGACATACGGTAGGACAGTAGCCATGGACATACAGTAGGACAGTTTATGGTAGGACAGTAGTACATATAGTAGGATAGTTCCCATGGACATATGGTAAGACAGTAGCCATGGACATACAGTAGGACAGTTTACGGTAGGACAGTAGTACATATATAGTAGGACAGTTTCCATGGACATACGGCAGGAAGTATCCATGGACATATGGCAGGACAGTTCACGGTAGGACAGTAGTACATATATAGTAGGACAGTTTCCATGGACATACGGCAGGAAGTAGCCATGGGCATATGGCAGGACAGTTCACGGTAGGACAGTAGTACATATATAGTAGGACAGTTTCCATGGACATACGGCAGGACAGTAGCCATGTCAGTCTGTTGCAACTTGACCAGGGCCCCGTGGCACCTTCAGGGCAGACTAGTGCTCTACTGTGGGTTCAGATTCTGTAGGGCAGGGATGGACAGGCTTAAGAGATATACTTTACTTTTTTACTAGAAAACTGAGATCCGCTAACTGGGGCATGGTACAAAAAGCGCACACTTGGAATTGAAGAATTCTGCACCTGGGCATTTGTTTTGAGCATTACAACTGAATGGAGCATACTGTCCTTCCACACACACATCCACTTCTGGTCACAGGGCCAGCATCACAGGTAGGCATGGACAGGCACCTGCTGAAGATCCACACCCCAGTAGGGGCCCCCTGTTGCTCCTCTTCTTCACCTTTGCAACCTGCTTGTTCACCTGCCTCTTGCTTTGGCCAGACAACAGCGGTGATGAACAGGAAGAGCAGGACGTGCCGCGGCCTCCTTGCTCCCTGGAGCTCTGCCCGGCAAGCAAGAAAGTGGGAGCCATGGTGAGAAAGAGGATGAAGAGCAAAAGCAGCTCGTGACAATGGTGGTGAGAAGGTCGACTCCCCAAGGGAGGGGACCCATTGGGGATGTCTTGCCCAGGGGCCCACCAAGTTTGGAACTGGCGCTGCCTGGTTACCCCAAGCTTTCTTTATTTCAGCAGTACAATTTGCCTGCTGTGTGTGTGTATGGGCATGTGCAGAGTCATGTTGTTGTTGTCATTGTGAAACAATTGGAAAACAACCATCTTTGTTGATCTATTGCAAATTGCCCAGAGATCTACCAGTAGATCCAGATCTGCCCACCCCTGTCATAGGGCAACTGCCTATTTTTCAGAAGTCGACTGGGAATGTGGGGGAATACATATTCGGGGTGGGGGCGGGGTGAACAGGGGGAGAGCTGAAGGTAGCAAATGCAAAGAATGCAGCCTGACAGCAGGTGTGGAATCCACAGATGGTGACTGCGTTGCGTGTATTTTATCAAGTTCTGGAGGAATTGTTATTCTAATTGTGGGAAACACAACTTGGGTGGGAATGTGTGCAGTAAACAGTGGAAACTGAGGAAGTAGGGAGTCTCTGGACTTTGGAATCTTTTTTTGCTGTTAACAAGCTAAATATTGGATTGTGGCCAATAACTCCTGCTGCCTTGGAGGCCGGTCGAAAGTCAGGATAGAAACCTTTCAAAGGGGTATGTCCATTCCAAGCTCTCTATTACCATGAGGCCTAGTAACTTACTAATGCTCGTAGGCGAAAACGCTTCCTGGGCCAGACACAGGCCTGCAGGCTGCATGTTGCTGTGTTTATGCTGATGTTTTAGTCTAGGCTTGAGGGACTTGTGCTTAGAAGCTAAGCTGGGGTTTCAGCCTTGTGCTGGGGTGAATTTCACCCTCAGTTAGCAGAAGCGAATTTGCTGTGAATTAGTTCTTACTGGCTTGCCACTTGTTAGACCACTGACGTGTTATCGAT
>NC_139471.1:9620000-9802500 GCF_057233095.1 Heloderma suspectum | reverse complement strand
GTGGCTGACAATATTTTCTCTCAAACAGAAGAGGTGTGTGTGTGTTTGTGTGCACGTGCTACCAAGCTTGCACATCTTGCCAATTTTTAAATACTCTTCTTTTGATTTCAACAGTTTAGAAAAGGGTGCCTTGAGTAAATGCTTCAGTGGATCATGTTTAGAGAGGAGAAACCATTTTTTTTTATTATTTTTTACTGAGGTCCATCGGAAACCATTTCAGTGGGGATAACTTCAGGTGTATTTTGTAGGGCTTTCTTCTCCCCTACTCCTTGCCACTGTCCCTAAGGACAGAGGGGATCTGTATAGCAGCCTCTCACCAGCTTAAGACAATAAAAAAACTCCATAATAAGCACAAGCCAAGAAAAGAGAATGCAAGGTAGCACTGTATATTTGTTTCTCTCTCTGCGGGTTCTCTCTCTCCCTCCCTTTTAGCTAGGCTGGTAGTAAGTAAATATCTGCTATTGTTTAAATGTACATCACATTTTAAGTGTCCCAATATTGATCATCCTATGGAGGAATTATACTGAAGGCTGGTAGTTATTAGTGTAAAGAGGGTCAGATGCAGAGACTAGTACAAAGCAAGTGCTCTCATGGTAATGATGCTGCTATTTATAGATTCCCCCATTTCATTAGTTGCAGAGTTTCAGGGAAGAGGTTTTCTCTAGGGGAAATGAATACTTGAAGTTCATTTTCTTCCTGACGCGCATTAAGGCAGAAATGTGAACAACCTTCAGTGTAGGACACGTTTACTGTATATTTTTTGTGGGAGGGTGATATATGTATATGGCTGTACCCCACTTCTATCCAGTTCAGGTTATGAAGCCTGTAGTTCAGCCTTCCCCAACCTGGTGCCTTCCAAATGTGTTGGACTACAACTCCCATAATTCCCAGCCAGCATAGACAGTGACCATGCTGGCTGGAAACGGTGGGAGTTGTAGGCCAACACATACAGAAGGCACCAGGTTGAGGAAGGCGCTGTGATCGGTGCGTTTACAAAGTGTAATTGTTGCTTATTAAAAACAAAACAAAACTTGGAAATATTTATTTTTAAAATCTAACTTAACGATTATAAAAATGGCACATCATATTCAAGTGAACTGTGTTTTTTTTATACATATTAGCCCAGCTATGCAGCTGTTAAAACAAACAAGCCAATGCAGTCTGTGCTCACGTGCGTGTACAAGGATATTCACAGATCTGCATATATGCAAAAAAATCCATCTAACATTGTCTTGGTTCTCCAGTAATATATACATCTGTGTATCTAAAACTTCTCTGTGATTTCAGTGATGTTCAGGTAGAGTATTGGCGGCGGCTGCTGCTGCTGCTGCTGTTGTTGTTGTTGTTGTTGTTGTTGTTGTTATTATTATTATTATTATTATTATTATTATTATTCTGTGTTTTTCCATTGCTTTCCTTCCTGGAATTCTTGACACCTTGAGTTACATTTTTTTTCCCCTTTAAGAGAATATTTACTTAGTTAGTATTCACTTAATTAGAACTGACTGTTTAATGTTTTCTGGGAGGGTATTTATGGCATTTTCTTTGCCATATTTGCATTCCAGAAATTAAGTCTCCACGCCATTATTCGGCAAGCCTTTCATACATTAGAATGATGAATTGAAAGCAGAAATGGGGAAAAGACTGCAATGCAATGAAAATTTAATCAGCGTCTTCTGCTGCTTTAATAAGGCAAATAATTCTTATTGGCCGCTGCGTTAAGGTTTCTAATATTTAATTCATAACAAACCTTGCATTATTCTGCAGTGGCATCGACAGCTCCACTTTGCTGCCTGCCAAAAGGCAACCATAAAAACTTAAAAGCAGATGTAAACGTCTGAAACAAGGAGAATGATTAGATCTAAAGTGGTCCAGGGGAAGGGGGAAAAAAAGGGAAAATCAACAGCCTTGCTGGAGAGTTTGATGAATCTTTACACGCTGTTTAGTAATGTGCAAACAATATTAAACTCATTAAATGTGTGGATTTGGGTTTGGAGAGTTCCCGTGAACTCTGCTATGGCCTGGCCTGTGCAACTCCCTGCCTTCTGAAAAGGATTATGATGGCAAGAGTATCGAGCCCAGAGTCCAGCGTATCGCGAATTGTAGGAATCCTTGTTAATTTTGCATGTTTAATATATCAGGCAGACATTTTTTTTTTAACGTTAAAACTCGAGTTTGATCACCTGAAATGAACCTCGCTCCGCTGTGGATTATGTTGAGCTATTGTGACATTCGCATCTCTTTCCTAAGACTGGGATTGTACCTTACCGTTTTTTTTTTGCGGATGTCACCAAAACATATACCAAATTTTAATGAATAAATCTATTTAGGCCCTCCAATACAATGGGGCGGGTTGTATCTAAACGGTGTTCAAAATGCGATGGCACTCGCTTCTCCTCCCACTCTCCCGCCTTCTCCTCCCCGCCCCTGTCAGATTCTTGTCTTGGATCTCCCAAAATTAGCTAAGATGCTGCTAAGATTAAATGTGTAAACATGCACTGCAATTCCAAAAAGGCAGTGAGCGTCTGTGAGCTCTGGAAAATGGCAAGCTGCCAGTGGTAGGTGTGAGCTCTCGTTACATGGAAGGGTTTTGCGCGCCTGTTCCCATTTCTTCTTGAAATGGCTTAATTGGTGTCAACACCCCAGGGATAAAGGCCTCTCACACTGAAATCCACACGAATCACCCTGTCTCTGCTCAGTGTAGGGAAACTGGTAACAACTGGTGGTGAATGAGGAGTGAACGGCGCTGCAACAATACTCAATGATGTTTGGGATGACAGAAATTAATACGCACTTGCTTGAAGAAAGCAATGATTAATGGCAGTGAGCGAGGGAATGCTGTCCCTCCTTTAACTCCACTTTGATGGGGATTGAAAAGCAAAAGGCTGTTTTCATTCTCTTTCAAAAGCAGAGGTCATCCAGAGTACATTATAGCTATTTTTCCTCTCCCGGTTTTTTTTTATTTCATAAATATTATGATAAGCGTAGATTAGATGGGGCTCCCCCCGCCCCCTCCTCCGTTGTGGAAGCTTAAGACTATATTACATCTGTGTTTGTCCTTTTGAGTTTAACAGAAGAATCTGATGCTTACTTGCCATGGCGCCTTCATTTTGGCCTGCCTTAATTACTGTCATTAACAGTTGGAAGTCCATTTTGCAGTTCATCTTTCTGTATGCAGAGGGTGGGCTTTCCGCTATTCCACCTAGTAAGTATTAACAATGAGTCAAGGTGTAATGCTGAAGTGGGGGAGAAGAAGGTAAGAACTTATGTCAGAATCCTCCAACTTGGTGTCCTCCAGATGTGTTGGACTACAACTCCCAGCATCCCCCAGCCAACTGGGGGCTGCCAGGTTTGGGAAGG
This sequence comes from Heloderma suspectum, assembly GCF_057233095.1. NCBI lineage: Eukaryota > Metazoa > Chordata > Lepidosauria > Squamata > Helodermatidae > Heloderma > Heloderma suspectum. The sequence continues at coordinate 9,799,140 of NC_139471.1, read as the reverse complement.
CTAACCTAAGCATTGTTTGTTTGTTTCTTTACTCCCTGTACATTTTTGGGAAGTTAATACGACATATTTTGCACAGTTGTCATGCTTGTCGAGTCCCTTTCCCCACCAGCTGATAAAGCGGCTTTCCCTGCCAAGAAGATTGGGAACCATAACATTTTGGATAATGAGGGGGGGGGGAAATTTCAACCAAGGATGGAGTTGGCATCCTCCCCCTCCCCATTTCTGTTGAGTGAGGGGGTTGATAGATCTTTGGGATCCGACAGGAAGATATAAATTAATAGAGTTCTGGAGATCAGGTTCTCATTAATAATCCATTTTGTCGTGGCTCGTAGCATTGTCAGGCTTGTCGTTGGTTCGTATTTTGCGGAAGGATAAAAGCCCTAAGAGGATGTCTTAGGGAGAGTTTGCCATCTCTGGGGAAACCAGCACTGATAAAAAATGGATCTTATTTTCACGTGGGGCAGGGAAAAGGTCCTTTCACACCCTTTTTAGTATGTTGATGCATTTACTTCCGTGACGAAGAAGCTATTTTAATAGCAGAACAATTGGAAATTCAGCACATACAATATTGGTTAGAGGCCATTTCCTTCTTTTGCTACTGTCCTGCCCAGATTGGATGGTGGGTTTGGAAGACTTTAACAGGTTGTCATCCTTTTTGACCATTTGCATGTAGAGTACAGACCTTATCCTGCAATTCTCTTTCTGTAGAACAGGGATGGGGAACGTGCGGCCCTCAAGTCTTGTTGGACCGCAACTCCCATCAGCCCTAGCTGGCTTAGCCATTGGTGAGGTATGATGGGATTGAAGTCCAACAACAGCTTGGAGGGCCACACTTTCCCCATCCCTGCTGCACAATAAAAAATTACGGATGGGATTCAGAGAGCAATGATGGAGACACCCAAGGATTTGGGCGTGCCTCGTTGGATGCTTGAATTGTTTCCTTTTGAGCTGCAGACCCCTATGACATATCACAACTTGCTTTTGAAACTCCCCTCTCTTTCATAAGATAGGCCATGTTGCGTGAGGGGTTGCTGTTGAGAAAAGGAAGTCACACAGAATAACTTGAATGGTTCTTTGGATCTTGGCTGTTTTTCGGGGCTGGGGTGTATGTGTCGGGAACCACCTATTCATCGGTATCACCTCAGCCAGCCCATTTAAAAGGAGCAGGAACCACAATCCTAGGAATCCTAGGAACAGACTTCACCCACACTTCCAACTCTTCTTACACAAGAACGTAAGGAGAGCCCTGTTGAATCAGACCAAGGGAACGCCTAGTCCAGCAATATGTTCCCACAGTGGCCAAACAGATGCCCAGTTGGGAAGTCCATAACTGTCACTCAGGCATGCCTTGAGCTGTTAGGATTACCTGCCCCTGTATATCTGCTTCCCAGGTGTCTCTAGCTCAGTGGTAGCACCCATACTTTGCCTGCAGACGGTTCCAGCTTCAGTCCCTGGCAACCCCACTTAAAAGGATCTCAGGTAGCAGGTGATGGGGAAAACCGTTTTCCACCCAAGGTCCCAAGACAACTGCTGCCAGTCAGAGTAGGCAGCACTGGACTAGATAGACAATGATTTTGACTTGGCATATAGCAGGTAGGCAGCTTTCTAGCTCACCTTCATTGTACTAACTCTGACAGTTAAGGGCAGGGGTGGGCAGCTTGTGGCCCTCCGGATATTTTGGCCTACAACTCCCATCTGCCCCAGCCATTATAGCCAAGAGCAAGGGAATATGGGAGTTGTAGGCCAAAACATCTGGAGGGCTACAGGTTGCCCACCCTCTGCTTAAGAATATAAGACCCTAAGAGGCCCCAAAGGCCAAACTAGAAGACAAACTGATAGCCTGCTACTCCATGAATTTGTCTAACCCCCTTTTAAAGTCATCCAAGTTGGTGGTGATAGGGATGTAGGGAATTGCACTGGCTGCCAATATGCTTCCGGTCAGAATTCAAAGTTTTGGTGATGACATTTAAAGCCCTAAGCAGCTTGGGACCTCGATATTTGAGGGAGAGCCTCTCCCTATATATGCCTGGCCCTACATATGCCTGCCCCAGAACTGAGATCTGTTGGAAGGGCCCTCCTCTGCGTTCCACCAGTACGAGACATACACTATGGTGGGATGTGGGAGAGTGCCTTCTCTGCTGTGGCACCCTGGTTGTGAAATGCCCTCCCCTTGGAGGCCCGATTGGCACAGACCCTGATCTTGTTTCGGTGCCAAGTAAGAACATGGCTTTTGACCAAAGCCTTTGAGGGCTAAATGCATTCCTTAGCACATTGTTTTAACTGTTTTATTGTTTTAGATTTTAACTGGTATTAGCTTGTTAAAGATGTTTTTAGCTGTTTAAATTATTTCTTGTTTTATATTGTTTACATTGATTTTATCTGTATGCTGCCCTGAGATCTTAATGATATAAGGCAGGATAGAAATGTTTTAAATAAATAAATAATGTACGGATTGTATGAAAACTGTCTGTGTTCTGCGGTTTGTCAGGTGCCTTTTGTTCTGTGGTCCACGCATCCACGGAATCGATTTTTTTCAGTTTTCGAATTTGCACAGATGTGAATTTGCAGAAATTCGCACCAGCAAAAATGTGCAAATTCCTGCAAAATGCGCATTTTCACGCTATAGCCTATGGGGGGAATGTGCATTTTGGGCCAGGTTTTTTTAAATGGTTGTATATTTTCCTATGACAAAATGTGTGCAGTATTCCCAGAGGTTGGAAGAGTGGTCTGCAAGTCTGCGAAATCTGCCTGACAGGGGAAAAGCTGGTTTGCTGTCGAATCTGTGGGTCAGGTTCAGAAAAACTCATTTGCTTCCATTGGAGATTTCTCCGACATCCCTAGGTGACAGTCGCTACATCATGTGTAGAAGTCCTTCCTTTTATCTATCATGAATCTCCCACCAGTCAGTGTCATGGGAAGACCCCATTGGGTTCTAGCATTCTGAAATTTTCTCCCTACCCACTTCCTCAACACCATGCATACCTTTATCCCCACATTGGCCTTTCTGCAGGGGTCCCTTTTTTGGAATTATTTCCCCAGGACCTCCACATGGTTGTTTTAAACTTTTCTCACTCTTCTCTCTCTCTCTTCCCCGCCCCCTTAAAACTTTGGACTTGTATGTGTTGCCAGCAGTTTCCTTGTAAGCTGCTCTCACACAGATTTGCAAAAGGCTTAACCGAGAGAATTTACAGCACACTTCTAGATGTTCTGGGGGGATTGTTCCTGCAAAGCTAAGTTTGCAAAAGCGAGGGGGTGCACAAGTGGCCCTTTTTCTTGTGGCCCATGCAAACTCTTGGCCTGAGACCTCTGTGACAAGAGGCAGAGAAGGACCTCTCCTCTTCTGAATTATCAAACCTCTCACCCAATAGAAAGTCTTTCCTTCTGAAAAGTTACGCATTGCTAGATCGCAGGGCTTTTGAAGCCTTTTTTTTTTTTTTAACCCATGAGTTGATTTTTATAGGATGTGGAATTGCACATTTGAACCGAAAAGATGTAGAACACTGAAAATATTTAAATTGCAGTGTAGATTTTTAAAAATCATTATCATCCCTTTTATTAATTGCACAGTGTGGAAGATGGGATAAGATGAGCTTAATATGTTCCCTGATGGAGGGAACACAGAACTTGCAAAATTCACTTTCTTAAAATCACGTAATTGTGCTGTCCAAATGGACAGTTTTCTAGAAATTTCAAGCCAGGACTCCAACTCCTGACTTGTTGCATCCCTTACAAGCCAGGATTCTCAAGCCAAGAAGAAACCATGTTTTGCAATTCTGGCTTATCAGGGGCACAAAAAGCCAGGAATCCTGGTTTGGATTACACGCTAAGCTTTTCCTTCCTCGTTAGTTTAGCCACTCCCACTGGGAGGAGGAGCCACGCTGGAGCCTATAGGCTGCTTACACCGGTTTGCAACTCGTTCATGGTATACCAAGATCCTCTGGAATGCATTGTGTTTGAGGTGGTCAAGGAAGAGAGCAATTCACAGCCCATTCATTTCAGTAATGAATATATTTTGCTTTGAAGCAAGCTGTGGACTGAGTAGTTACAACGCGTATGATTTGATTTAGGTATTTGGTTAGGTTTGGCACATGACTTGTCTTATTTTCCCTGAGGTCAGGAAAACAAAAGCGATGGCTGTTGTCGGGGCTGTCTTCTGTTCTTGTACGTGAGCCTTTTGACTCAGTTCAGATGATCCTGATGTGGTGGATCATGAATGAACTGCAGAGGAATTTGGCATTGCATGCATGAGGGATGGTCTGTCACGCCTCCAAGTTGCACAAAGCCCTTTATCTGACAAAACAGAAAGACAGCTCAGTCTTAGGTGCAGAAGAAACAGGGATGCTTAGTTTGTACCCTAATAGCAAAACATTTTGGAATTGTAAACCTCTGCAACCTTGTTTGAGTAGGCATTCGGGTGCAGATTTGCAATGACCTTAAGGCTTTATAACATGCTTTAACTCATTCTGGTTTAATATATTTTATGTGTCTCTGCCTAATCATAATGTTTTATATGTCACTCTCATTAGGCACTCTCTTTTGCAGGAAACATGACTGCTTGAAAACTCTCTGCATTTGGATGTCATCTAGCGGAGTGCGTGTACCTTGCTGGGTGACAAGTTCTATGTAGTTTCAGAATTGCAAAATGTTTCCTCCTGCAGAAGGATGATGCCTTTGGCTCTCTGTTAGAGGGGTGGGCAACCAGTTCTTTTGGAGGGGGGGTAATTGTCCTCCCCACAGTCCTCCCCACAGTCCTCTCCAGGAGGGGCTGTGGCTCAGTGGTAGTGCCGCTGCTTTGCATGCAGAAGTTCCAGGTTCAATCCTGGCATCTCCAGGTCGGGCTAGGAAAGAATCCTGCCTGAAACCCTGGAGAGCTGCTGCCGCCAGTCAGTGTAGACAATACTGGGCTGGATGGACCAATGCTCTGACTCAGTATAAAGCAGCTTCCGATGTTCGAGATGATGCCGGTCGGGATGGCCATGCCAACTATGTCATTGCCCCATACATCTTGCCTTTCTCCTTGCTTCTCTTTCTTCTAGTGCCAGCTGAGTCCCCAGTTTCACAGGTTGCCCATCATCCCCATGGGGTGGGCTGGCGCTGGAAAAAGGGCTGCTTCCCCCAACACCAGCGGCGTTCCCTGCTGCATCCCTGCTGTTATCTACAACCTCAGAATGGAGATAACGGGGCAGGGGGGGAGGACCCTTCCCGGGGTAAAGTTTGTAGCCACGTCCCACCTATCCCCTTGAAGAATTGATGGCCAGATACGTTTGCGTGTGTGTATAAATCAACATATAATTTATTTTTTGCACCCTGTGCTTTATTGGGTGGAATCTGAGAGCCAGTGTAGTGTAGTGGTGAGAGTGACGGACTGGGAGCCGGGAGATCCGGGTTCTAGTCCCCACTTGGCCATGGAAGCTCACTGGGTGACTTTGGGCCAGTCACAGACTCTCAGCCCAACCTACCTCACAGGGTTGTTGTTGTGAGGATACAAAGGTGAGGAGGAGGATAATGTAAGCCGCCTTGAGTTCCTTGCGAGAGGGAGAAAGGCGGGGTATAAATGCAATAAATAAATAAAATAAATAAATAAATAAATCTGTCCGACGTTAAGGGTCCTGGCTCTGTTCTTTGCCCAGTGAAATGCAGATAAACGTACTGTTTCATGCTGATGTCCCCATAACTGCTATTGCTGCTGTTAATGCCGTTAACATCGTTGCTGGTTTTATTGTTGACTTTTATTGTTTTTTATGTTTTTATCACTTTTTAATATTTTAACTGTTTTTATGCATTTTGTTGCTGTAAGCCACCTTGGGGGGGGGGGGGGGGCTCTGCCCTGAAAGGCGGCCATTTTTAAAAAAATTTTGTGAACTGCCCAGAGAGCTTTGGCTATTGGGCGGTATAGAAAGGAAATAAATAAATACATAAATAAATAAATACAATAAAATATTTTAAATATTTGAATAAATAACCTTCATGAAGGTTAATACTCAACAAAATGAATGAAGGAAGGGATAAACGTTTTGGTGTATCTTTCTTTCATGGACTTCCTTAGGTATGCCATTCAGGGGATGTCATTTGTCCTGTCAAGAGTGCTGGATGAGGGAAGTGGCATTGCTTTGGTCTTGGAAGGTGGTGATGGCGGCGGTGAAATCGGGCTGTTTTGTGAAGGTAGAGCAGACGGAAACAGCAGCTCATGTGACAATTTTGCATTTTTGACCTGAAAATGGAACGTTGGTTTTATGAAGATTTAGAACATTTTTCTCTGTGCAGAGTTACAAAGGACATTTGTCTCGGTACACTGTAGTAAAATTTTAAAGAGCAGGTTTTGACAGGAGACATTCTGCTGACGCAGAATATTTTGTTCACTTCTGACTCTCAAATAAGTGCTTCTTCTGTCATGATGATTGATTTATATTCATTTTCGACTGTACCTTTCACATCTTTCTCCCCCCTTTTTTGGGGGGGGATTATTTCTCAGTGTTGTACAGTGCCAGAGGATACTGCAGTTTTAAAATTCTTCGAGAGTGTTAGCAAGTGACATATCTTTAAAAAAAATAAAATGCTTAACTGGCCACACAGATTTTTGGCTGAACGATGCCTAAGGAATAATCCCCCCCCCCCCAGGTGTGATTATCTTCATATTCTAATAAGACAAAAGTGAGGAAGTTCTATATTTTTAAGAACCCTGTTGTGGCTCAGCCTAAAGAGACTGTGTTTCCTTTAAAACGAATCTCCAGTTCTCAAAGAGTGAGGACGGCTTCCCTGAGGAGGCTCAAACGGTTGCTAGGAGAGCCCTCAGCGCCTCCTCCCCCATAATCCAGTTCTTTGTGTAACTCGGCTGGACCAGAAGGAAGCAAGATGCCACTCCTTTTTTTGAGGTGGCAATTGAGAACATGCCCAACTTCTTATGGGCCTTTGAAAGATCCGAGCAAGCAAAATAAAACCCAAACTAAGGCAGGCATGTGTGTGTTTGCGTGCGCGTGCGAGCATGAGTGTGTGTGTGTAGAAGTGGTTTTAGGGATAGGCAAATGGGGCACGTGCCCTAGGTGCCATACTGAAGGAGCTAAACTTGTGTGTGTGTGAGACAGAGAGAGATTGAGAGAGAGAGAGAGAGAGAGTGAGGGAGCGCGCTGTCGGCAGGGAATTTTGCTGAAAAAAGCAGTGAGTGCCTTTAGCCCCCTTTCCCGAAATTCTGCGGTGGTTTGGGTACAAACTACATAAACAAACTTTCAGCTTCAAAATATTATGTTCCCCCCGCCCTGCCACACCCAATTTCCAATTTGATATTGTTCCTTTTGGATTAAAATCAGAGGAGTGTGGCTTTACTTTGAGGCATTGTTAGCAAGTGCTATAAGCACTACAAATACTATAAACACTATGCGCCTTATATAAATATGGACAGCTCTAAGGTGATGGGCGGGCGATGAAGGTGCTCCTTGCCTTTGGTGCCGAGGCTCTAAGGCGATGGGCGGGCGATGAAGGTGTTCCTTGCCTTTGGTGCCGAGGCTCTAAGTTGATGGGCGGGCGATGAAGGTGTTCCTTGCCTTTGGTGCAGAGGCTATCAATGGCTACTAGTCAGGTTGGCTATGTACAACCTTCAGTATCAGTGGCAGAATGCCTGTGTACTCCAGTTGCTGGGGAAAGTGGGTGGGAGGGTGCTGTTGCACTCCTGCCCTGCTCGTGGGTTTCTGGTCGACAGTTGGTTGGCCACTGTGTGAACAGAACGCTGGACTAGATGGATCCTTGGTCTGATCCAGCAGGGCTCTTCTGATGTTCATGTGTAGGAAGTCTGGGTGGGGAGAAAGTGGATAGAGAGACATTTTTCTCCCTCTCTCATAATACTAGAACTCGGGGTCCTCCCATGAATCTGATTGGTGGGAGATTCAGGACAGATAAAAGGAAAGACGTCTTCACACAGTGCAGAGTTAAAATGTGGAATTTGCTACCGCAAGACGTAGTAGTGGCCACCAATTTGGATGGCTGTAAAAGGGGGTTGGACAAATTCCTGGAGGAGAAGGCCATCCATGGCTACTAGTCCTGATGGCTATGTGCTATCTCCAGTGTCAGAGGCAGTGAGCCTATGTACACTGGTTGCTGGGGGACATGGGTGGGAGGGTGCTGTTGCGCTTATGCCCTGCTTGAAGGTTCCTGGCCTTCACGGGGTTGCCTTATGATGGGCAATTTTACTAGATGGCTTTGTCTTCCGTCTTGAGTCCTTCCTCCATTTGCTCTGTCTATACTGCCAGGGGTTTGTGCCTTTGTTTTGCTTACGCCATGAAAGAGCCGTTCTCCGTTTAGGTTGTCCTTGAAAGGTATTAATAAAATAACGGCCAAAGAAATTACGAACCTTCCAACTTGCTTTGGCCTAGCAGTTACACCTGGTTAATTGGCCTGCATGTGTGTATAGATAAAACAGTGCCCAATGGCAGGGCCGGGGAACCTCTGGTCCATGGCCAGCCAAGGAGTCTCAGCCATGCCCCCCTCCCTTCACTGATTGGAGATAACTGCAGGGACTCCCTTAGTTGCAACACTTGCCATCCCAGTTGGGGAGGGAGGGGGCCCGCTGTAGGGATGGACGGACTATGTAAAATTTGGCTCCATCTGTGTTTTGTGGATTGTCAGGCACCTTTTGTTCCATCATCCCCACTCACAGACGGATGCAATTTATTTTTCTGTCATGTGGAAAAACATGCAAGGAATTATGTAAGAGGTTTCGTAACAATTTATGTTAGTTACCTTAATACGTAAGATTTAGCGTACTGTTCCCCATTCCATTCCACGTTCCCTCAGCAGAAATGTGTATTTTCCTATGAATACATATGCGCAAATTTTTTTGGGGGGGAAAAAAAACCCAAAGTCCACAGACTCCACGCAGCCTGAAGGAGTCACTCTGCAGCGGATTCCGTAGGTTGGATACTTAGAAATCTGAGCTCATTTTCATCCGTCTTGGATTTCTCCAGCATCTCTACCCCACTGAGGGCCTCTTTTGCAAGGGCCCTCCAAAACACAGGCACTGCGTTTAGTGGGGCTTACTCTGAGGTAAATAAATGTCTTTAGGATTGCAGCCTCCACATTGTAGCAGTCATAAAATCTCATTTGGTTGGGGGTACGGCTACCTGGTGTTGAATGGGGTACGGCTACCCTTGAAAGACCAGGTCCGCAGCCTGGGGGTCATTTTGGACTCCCAGCTGTCCATGGAGGCTCAGGTGTCAGCTGTGAGCCCAACAGCGCTGTACCAACTCCATCTGATAAGGTGGCTGCGCCCCTACCTTCCTGACCATCTTCTCCCATTGGTAGTACATGCCCTGGTCTCCTCTCGTTTAGACTACTGTAATGTGCTCTACGTGGGGTTACCCTTGAAGACGGTTCAGAAGCTGCAGCTGGTACAGAACGCAGAGGCTTGCCTGATTAAAGGCAGCCGCCGGCGAGATCACACCACTCCAGTGCTGGAGGAGCTGCACTGGTTACCAGTTGTTTTCCAGGCCAAATTCAAGGTGTTGGTTTTGACCTTTAAAACTCTATATGGTTCTGGCCCAGCCTATCTCAAGGAGCGCCTCCAGCAACGCCAGATAGGCTGCTCAACAAGATCAGCCTTGGATGGCCTTCTCTCTGTCCCATCAGCCAGGACAGCTAGACTGGTGGGGACGAGGGAGAGGGCCTTCTCTGTGGTGGCCCCCACTCTGTGGAACTCCCTCCCTAGGGAACTCCACCATGCCCCCTCTTTAATGAGCTTCTGCCATGCATTAAAAATGTGGTCGTTCAGGCAGACGTTTGGGTGGGTTAGGGTAATTTTAGAAATGTGATGTTTTAAATGTTGAATTGTATTGTTTTGAACTGTTTTTATTGTTGTACATTGCCCAGAGTGGCTGGTTGACCAGCCAAATGGCCAATTAATACATTTAATAAATAAATAAAAAAAATAAATTTGGGAACTGGGAAATGAGGAACTGAGCAGCGATGGATACCAAAAGGCCCTTCCAGCGTTACATATTTTGGACATATTTGACAATGTTAGCAACTTCTGCAGGCTAAACAGTGTGGTGTGTGTGGGGGGGGGTAGGGACAGGATGGGCGGGAAAGCGGATTGTCCCCTGAAAAATCTTTCACAGTTGCGCCAAGAGAAGCATCTCCGATGGAACATTTTCATAAACTATCATCAGTTATGCTGCAGCAGCTCCACAAATCAGAAATGATATCTTCAGGCACTGCTGTCAAGTGTTATTCAAATAATACCAGCCTCACATTTGAATAACAGCAGACATTTTGAATTAATTAATCAGACGAGATAGTGGAGGCCCTTTCTCATTAGTCTCTGGGTCAGGCATGGGAAGATATATGCGTTGGTGATGATACACTTGTCTTTAATCGTGATTTATGAAGATTTAGGATTGTGTGTGATTTGTCAAAAGGGTTCTGGGGGAAAAAAAAGAGGCTGGTGCATATTTCATTACCTAATCTGAGATTGATTTTGTGATGCCGAGAGATATAACCCTATTGTTAGGCAACGTGGGAAAGTGCAGGCAGAGGCAAGGCATCCTGGGATTTTTTTTTACTGGCTTATCTTTGTGACTGTCAAGCAGGGCTGTAAACTTTTACTGCCAGCACTTAACAATTCGTGCTTTAATTATAGGCAGATTCTTCATTCGTGGGGTTGGGGGGTGGGTGGGGAGGGAAAGAGGAAGATGGGGAAGCTCTTTTCGGTGATTGTTTAGTTAAAAAGCATAGCTGTCCTGAGGACTATGTCCCCGTGTAAATCACGGACAAAAGGCTGGCAAATTTCATGGCTTGGTCATGGTAAAAAATATAAAATTTCATGCTTTGTTGCGGATTAATAGGAAAAGACTATTTAAACAGTGCACAGCAATCAAGCTGGAGGAACTTCTGTGGTAACGTCCTCTTCCTAGGATTTATCATTGCCTCAAATTTGTGGTGATAATACAAGGCTCTTGGTTGGTTGGTAGGGAATGTAATGTATCTAAGTCCATAACCATTCCATTCAATTTCTTCATCAGTCTGTGAATTTTAAAAAAAGCCTTACACAATTGTATTTATTTTATTTTATTTATTATTGCATTTATATCCCGCCTTTTTCCCTTTTGCAAGGAACCCAAGGCGGCTTACATTATCCTCCTCCTCTCCATTGTATCCTCACAACAACAACCCTGTGAGGTAGGTTGGGCTGAGAGTGTGTGACTGGCCCAGAGTCACCCAGTGAGCTTCCATGGCCAAGTGGGGACTAGAACCCGGATCTCCCGGCTCCCAGCCCGTCACTCTCACCACTACATTACACTGGCTCTCCAGTATTAATTTTTGTGCATGATGTTCCCAATAGACACATTTTTATATGCAACTTTCCCTAGTATATGCATTTTTTGTACACAGCTTTACTTAACATACACATTTTTGTACACCCTTTTTGAGCTGAGAGCTGCTTCACAAAATTTGGAAAAGTGCACAATATGAAAGATGACTGTGAATCTCATCTGGCTATTAGTCCAGGATGTGCAAAGTTGGTCAATTCTCTTAAAAGTGTGGACCAAACAAAATTCCTCCCCCCAAACCTACTTTAGAGTATGGCCAGTGTTAAGTGGAGGTCTCTGAATGAGAGAGTTATGATGCCTCCTTTGCAGAGGCAACAAGCGGCCGCCTCTCTATGCTTCTCAGAGTTGCGGTGATGTCAGTGGAGTGAGCGTTACAAGCTCTGTTGATATATATCTGGGCTCAGGTGAACTTTGAGCTCAGCCAGATGATGTCATTGAAAATACAACTTGGGGAATTTAACCCTGGTTGATGCCAAGTTGAAACCTTGCATGCTGGTAAAAAGGAAGCTTTCTCTTGCTCCATAGACAACTTCAGTTTCGGGTTATGATATAAAGCAGCGTTGTATGCTTGTACCGAGTTGGGACCACCTGGGCTAGCAGAGCAGAAGTGGGCAACTTGTGGCCTTCCAGATGTTTTTTTTGCTGACAACTCCTATCAGCCCAAGCCAGCATAGCCAATGATGAGGGATTATGGGGGTTGTAGGCTAAACTATTGCCAATCCTTGCAATAGAGTGGACTACGGACTGGCATCAGCATTCTGCAGTCTTGGGCAGGCAAATGCCTTTTCCAGCCCTGCTGTCTGGGATCCGTTTTAACTGGAGATGTCAGATTCGGGCTCAGATTCCATCATCACTACGTAGGGATGTCGAAATCAGCAAAACTTGTACTCACTGAAGTTCTCCAAATTCCATCTTGAAGCTCGTTCCAACTCGAGTCCATATCACATTGTGAGCTTTATTTTTTTTCTTTTCACATGAATACCCGTCTCTATGTTCATGTGTATTTTCCCCAAATGTGTGCATCAGTTGTGTGCACCTTTGAAATGTATGTTTTCTTCTCCCATTGTTGAAAGTGTATTTGCCTCCCTCCCCCCAAGTATGCACTTTTTCATGTGCATCTTTCAAATGTACGCATGTTGTCAAATGCATTTTTTGGAGGGTGTGTGTGTCTCCGAATCGCATTGTAAGCTTGGAAATGTACAGACTTCAACCGAGATTGCATCTGAGTCTGTGTTGGCTCTGGAAGGTGCAAAGTGGGTAAATCCGGATTAAAAAATGAACTGGAACAAATTTCTCTTACATCCCTACCCCTACTAGACAATCGCTCAAGTTAGGAGACATGGGTTGGGTGGCAGCTGAAGTAGGTTTGGGGTACAGCAGGTTCACAACCCTGGACTTATCTGCAGCTGGAGACTCAAGGGTTGTGGGCTCAGATTCAGGACCACGGAAAGCAATCGTGCAGCTGAGTAGGGATGTCAGAGAATTCCGCGACGGATCTCGGTGAGGCTGAATGCCAGTGCATTCGGCCCCCGAAATCCATCGCAGAATGGCCTGCCACCCCCCCGCCCCCCGCGGATCCCCCCCGGGACGAGACTTACCTGGGGCGGATGTTTCGGATGACGGCGGTGGCAGCGGGGTCCATTGAGGATTCCGGGGGGGAGGACCGGATCGCCTCCCCCCCCCATCGAGCATTCCGGGGGAAGGGATGGAACGCCTCCCCCCCCCATGAACAAAATCCGCGAAAAGGTAAGTGACTTTCGTACATCCCTACAGCTGAGGTAAGGACAAGGGACCCCAGCCCTGGCTTAGAACAACCGACTAACTTTATAGGCTGCCTGGGAGTCTTTTTGGGAGCACCGCATCTTCCAGTGCTGCTTCTGGGTTTTTAAAGGGCCAGTTCCCTTCCCAGTAGTTGTTGACTTCTTTTTGGGGGTGAGATTCTGAGGAGTAACGAGCCAGTTGGGGATGCTCGCCAGGGTCTTCCCGGGGAGTTAGAGAGCAGCGCCTCATGGGGATCGAGTGAAGAGTGTGTGCGATCTCGCGAAGGTCCAGAAGCTGCTTCTGACTCCTCCTCGGGGATGCTACCACTGGAAGCCTCAGCCTCCGAGGCCTCCCAGTCCTGGGCTATGACCCCACTCCATGGGCTATAGCCCTTCTCCTTGTGGCCCGATGTTATGGGTCAGCTCAGTGGAATTTAAGAATTCTTTCCCATGTGGAGCACGTAGGAGGCTGCATGCACCACCAACGGAATTGTTTTATGCTTCTGTCTTTTGCTTTGGCCTCCGGAGCCCTGCTTCTTACGTTTTGCTTGTGCCAGGCCAAGAGCATATTGTTTGGGGCATCCTTATCTCAGCTGTAGCCTTAAGGAAGCTTGTGAGTGTGTGTGGTTGTAAACATTCTGTGACCAAGTTTATGGATCTCCAGTTGCCTTTCTGAACTGCAGTAAGCTCCCAGAGAACATGTCCTTCCTAATGTCTGTCTGTGTAGGCAGAGGTTAGGAAGGGGATGTTCTCTAGAAGTGCCTCATTGATAACTTTTTAGGATTTTTCTCCTGCTGAAATGTTGTTTCCCTAGCACTTAGCAACACTTGCAGTCAAAAGAATATTTCTTTCTGGGGATACTGCGTTTCCGTATCCCCAGGAAACCCCCGAGGACAGAAGATCTTGACAACATTTGGCCTCCATTAATGTGGCCTTGCCAAAGGCTTAATGGAAAGGACAGCTAACAGAACAGTGCCAATTTATAAGAAAAGGAAGTCGCTCACAAGCTCTCGTATCTCACCCAATGGGCCATCTGCAGAATTAGGTAAAGCAGGGAGATGACCGACTTCCGTATACCCCTGAGAACAGCCTGGAGGCAAGAAATTTGTGTTGCTGCAAAACTCGAGCTCCACATGAATGCTCAGGCTCTGGGCAATTCCAGATGAGGTTTTCATTGCACAGCTGCCTTGCCTCAAACACAGAATTTTACAGGGGGCATGCGGGTAGTATCTTCCACTGGCAACCCTCCCATGTTTTCCTTTTGCTGCCGCTTCTGTCCTTTTTTCCTTACCACAAACAAACAGTTAAGGAAGGAAAGGAAGAACAGCATTGTTCTTCATGACTGATATTCTGAGATATACTGCCTCTGAACATGGGGGCTCCATATAGCCGTACTGGCTAATAGCTGTTGATAGGTGTCTCCTCCTCCAAGGGTTTCTCTGATCCCCTTTAAAAGCCCATCTACGTTAGAGGCCATCACCACATCCTGTGGCAGCAAATTCTGTCACAGGGGTGCAGAATCTTTTTCAGTTCGGGGGCCAAATTCCATTTTGAAGAAGTCTCAGGGGCCTCATTCAGCAGGGCTTAAGGCAAACAGGGGTGGGGGGGGGATACCAAAAAGACCAGCATGTTTTAGCTTAAAGCAATTACTGCCAGTAACTCAGCCTTAGGAGAGGCATTTCAACCTTTTAGAATGTTTTTTTTTGGGGGGGGGGGTGGAACAAAAAGTGAGAAACTGCCAAATGATTGGTGGCTGGGGGGAAGGGGGTGGGGCTAGGGGAAAGAGGTGTAGCCCTCTGAGGAACCCCTGGAGGGCCACATTTGGTTCTCAGTCTGCACCTCTATCAGGGAACTATGAATTGTGTGAATTTGTGTCCTTTCTTTTGTCTGTCCTGGATTGGCTTGTAAAGAAAACACCGAGGAAAAAATGGTTTCTCTCTCCCCCTCCCTCCCTCCCTCCCTATGGGTGTGTGTGTGTGTGTGAGAGAGAGAGAAATTATTTGATAATTTTATGTTCTTGTTTAGATTTTGTGTATGTAATGGCCTAGCAACACCCAGGTCTTCCACATCCAGGAAGCTTTTGCTACTAGAGGCAGCTGCTTGGCCACTGTGGGACTAGTGGGTCTTGATGTTATGGATACATTTCTTAACCTCACATTGATTAGGTCCCCAGGGGCCTTACCTGTCCTGTTGGTCACCCCTGACTGGACCAATGTCAAGGGTAGGCACAGTTGGGCACCTGTCAAGGGCCCACACCCCAGAGGGGGCCCACTGACAAGAGCCCCCCAGAGTTGCTCCTCCTCCTCTCCACCATTGTAACCTTGCTTGTTCACCTGCCTCTCTCTCCAGCCCAGACCACAGTGGTGGTGGCAAGAAGGAGCAGGAGATTTGACGGCCTGCTTCCTCCCTGACTCTGCCTGTCAAGCAAGCAAGTGGCAGCAGTGATAAGAGAAAGGACGAGAAGCAAGAGCAGCTGGTGGCAATGGCAGCGAGAAAGCATGCTCACTGAGGGAGGGGGCCCGTTGAGGTTGTTTTGCCCAAGGGCCCTCCAAAACCCAGAGGTGGCCCTGATCTCTGAGTTGAATTTCTTTGCCTGATCTTTCATATTGGAAGTACAATATGTCTCTGGGTGTTTTCTTCAGCACTTCTCTCTCCTTTCTCTAGAGCTCTAGGCTTCCCTAGGTTTCATCCAGCACTGCATGAGCAGGTTGCTGCCAGCAACTCTTCCATGAGTCTTTCTTGCTTTTGAAGTGCCGGTACGTTCCCTTGGTGTCACTGGCCCTGGGAGTTTGATGAAGACCCTCCGATGTTGCCCGGCTGCCACTCAAAACCAAAGCAATTTTATTTGTGCGAGTTACTAAATAGCTCTTGCTGTCCTCCTCCGTGGCCTCCGTGAGCATAATAGCCTATTTCCGGTGTGACTGTGGGCTCCTTTCTCAGTGCTTTCCTACACTTAAGAGTGCAGAGTGCAATGCAGTTTAAATGCAAACATATTACTGTATATTAAGCATGTGTGTTAATATATTATTAGTAGCTGGGCTCATAACAAACAGTGGTCAGCCAGTGAGATGAAAAGGGACAGAGTTCAATAGTAATGCTCCAACAGCCTAGTAATTACCCAGACAGCTTGCAGTCAGAAAAGCCGTACAAATCTAGGATTATAACCTGTACCTAGGAGGTGGAGATGAAGTGATTCTTAGTGTTTTTTAATTGGGAGGTGCATTTCCAGCATTCCTGCCAACAACGAGCTTTCTGCTTCAGAAGCCAGCATCGATGAAATCATAAAAATGGGCAAGTTGGTGGCCAGAATCAAAATTACATGCTTTTTAACTTTTGCCAGTAGTAATCTCCCAATTCTTAGTTTGTACCACTGCCTATTCCTCCTGATGGCCCATTTCGATCTCCACCTATTTCGATCTCCACCTATTTCGATCTCCACCTATTCTATTCCTCCTGTTTGTTTCGATTCGATTCCTGTTTGTTTCTATTCCAGTTCCTATTCCATTCCATTCCATTTCTATTCTATTCCTCCTGTTTGTTTCTATTCCTCCTGTTTTGATCTCCACCTATTCTATTCCTCCTGTTTTCTTTTCCTCCTGTTTCTATTCCTCCAGTTTGTACCACTGCCTGTTCCTCCTGATGGCCCATTTCGATCTCCACCTATTTTGATCTCCACCTATTCTATTCCTCCTGTTTGTTTCTATTCTATTCGATTCGATTCTATTCGATTCCTGTTTGTTTCTATACCCATTCCATTCCATTCCGTTTCTATTCTATTCCTCCTGTTTTTCTATTCCTCCTGTTTTTCTATTCCTCCTATTCTATTCCTCCTGTTTCGATCTCCACCTATTCTATTCCTCCTGTTTTCTTTTCCTCCTGTTTCTATTCCTCCAGTTTGTACCACTGCCTGTTTCACCTGATGGCCCATTTCGATCTCCACCTATTTCGTGTGGTTTGAGCAGTATGTGTTGTCTCTGCCCATTCAGGGGATCCACCCAGTGAGTCTCGTGAGCAGGCAGAGTTCTGTGGGCTGGGTCCTTAGTAGTGGTGAAAATAAGGCACTCTTCATCCCTCCTTGCCTGCAGTCTGCTTCCCTCCCCATCACTTGGGATACCTGTGGACAGGCTATGCTTGCACATCACTTTAAGCCAAAATGATGGCTTAATATGCAAGGATGTGAGTGAGCAGCTCAGTCCATTAGTTCCTGTCTTTGCACGAGCAGGTGAACTAACCAGGAAGAGGATAGTGTGATGTCTGAACTAGGGATGTCAGAGAAATCAGCAACAGAACCAAATGAGTTAGGATTTTCAGGACCTGTGGATTCCACAGTGGATGGGCTTTTCTCCTGTTGGGCAGATTCCGCAGACTTGCAGACTGTTTTTTAACTTTCCCGACTTTTTTGAGAATTTCATTGTAGAAAAATACACAAACTAAAAAAAATAACAACCATGCCCCCAAATGCACATTTCCCCCATAGACTAAAGTGTGAAAATGCACATTTGGGGGAGGTGTTTACACGTGCGCATTTGCACAAATGCAAATTTGTGCAAATTCGGGGAAAATCTGATTCTGTGGATGGGCGGACGATGAAATGAAAGGAGCCTGAAAATCCACAAAACACAGGCAGAATTGATTGTACACAATCCATACCTCCCTAGTCTGAATGTGTAGGGTATGGTTTAGTGTGGCCATGCCAGGATTCGTAAGCCAACGGTCATGGCGCTAGACGGAGAACCCTCAGGGACTTAAGTTCTCCAGCAGTAGCAGCTGTGAGAAGGAGTCAGACATTCCCCACTCCCTCCCAGGTAGGTCGCTCCAGCTTGGATCCTGCACCCCATCCACTAAATCCCAGGGACGTGCTCCTGCCCTCAGGAACGGACCTCAGATGCCCTATGGTGCATTCCCAAACCCAATCCCCACCTCCGGAAGAAGCCAGCAACTGTGGGAAAAGGTGCTAGCCCTTTAGGAGCGGGAGATGCAGCACTTGAAAGGGTGAGACTCCCAAGCAACAAAACTCAGGCAATTGCTTCTGACCAGTGCTGAGGTAACTACTAACTGGTCTCTTTAGCTGCAGGTTTGCTAGCCATGGTCCTGAATTACAGCCAAGGACCTCTGGACCAGGACTTATACTGAGTCAGACCGTTGGCCCATCTAGTCCAGTATTGTTGACACTGAGTGGCAGCGACTCTCCAGGGTTCCAGGCAGGATTCTTTCCTAGCCCTACCTGGAGACACCAGGGATCGAACCTGGGAACTTCTGCATGCAAAGCACGTGCACGGGTCCTGAACCCACCCCAGACCTACACCAGTTAGTTGCCCTATCTCACGCCCTGTCACCTGAGCCACTGCCTTCCTGGGATGACAGAAAACCCAGTGGATCAGCCGAACTCTGGTTTAAAGCTGGTTTACAATTCCTAGGTTGTTTGGGTCCAGTAAACCATAATCCCAGGTTTGGACTTCATGCGAAGCTGGTTAGTTAATCCACTTGTGCGAAGGATAGAGCAAATGGGTTCCATGCTGCTTTTTCACATCCTGGTTTATTAAGCCATAATTTGTGGCTTAAACTGACCTGTGGGCATGGCCGATGAACAGCGTTTCAATTAGTCTTGGTATCTCCTTGCTTTATGGTAGCACCCTTCTTTTGATCTACAGGATGTACATTTCTATACAGATTCCATTCCCTCCCCTTTTCCTCCTGAGACCTTCTGTCAAAATTTCCTGCCCTGGGTTGCTTGGTTCCTTCTCAGGTGAGAAAGGTGAGCTTTCCTTTTATTTCCCCATAAGTGATTCACAGTAGTTTTGAAAGCTCTGAAGTTCTGAAAGCTCTCGGATCATCCCAGAGTGCAGGGCACGGAATAATGGGCTCAAGTGACAGGAAGCCAGATTCCGGCTGAACATCAGGAAAAGCTTCCTGACTGTTAGAGCAATACGACAATGGAACCGATTCCCTAGGGAGATGGTCGGCCCTCCCACACTGGAGGCATTCAAGATGAGGCTGGACAGCCATCTGTCAGGGATGCTGTGGCTTAGATTCCTGCAGTGAGCAGCGGGCTGATCTCAACAGTCTTATAGGCCCCTTCCAACCCTACTGTTCTATGATTCTATGAAGTTGTTCACCACTCCTCTCCGGTATGGTCAATGTCAACTCTCATTCGCATAATGAAAAGCCCCCCCCCCCCAGGTAATAGAAATGAAAGAATGAGATTTAAATTGAAGTGTGTGTTTTGCGGGGGCGAGGGGCATAACACCTTAGGAAGCGTATTTATTATTAATATTTATTATTAAATTTATTAATCGCCCATCTGGCTGGTCATCCAGCCACTTAGCACTTTCTTCTAAAATTTTAACAGAGGATTAAAGTTAATGGAAAGTAAAAAGCCCAGCCCACAAATTTCAGAGCACATTCCAGAGCCTGGTCTGGATATTAACAGAGATTACAAAGAGGGCAACATTTTGCTCTCAGGAATGCGTGGTAAGCTTTCTCTCTGAACTCCTGTCCTCCCTGGGTTCAGTTGGGGGAGTATGGGAGGCAGATGTTCGTCTCAGATGTGTAAATATCTTTCTTTCAGGGCCCTTCCATCTTTTCCCCATGGGCTGAGTGTTTATGTTTTTATGTATTTATTTACAATACTTATATACTGTTCCACATCAAAAGATTTCAGAGCAGTGAACATCAAAGATAAAATAAAAAAATTAAAACAATTAAAACATTTAGAAAGAAACAAATCCTGAATTTAATAAACTGTAGCTGGTCACTCAAGGAAGGCCTCTTGAAATAACGGTGTCTTCAGGAGGAGCTGAAAACAACATAACGTTGGCATCTGCCTGACCTCCAAAGGCAGGGAGTTCCACAGGAAGGGGGCCACCATAGTGAAGTCTCTTTTCCTGGTGGACTTTAGCCAGGCCTCGAGTCTATTTGGAACCCCCAGGGATGTGCCCTCTGATATCTCAGTGACCGGAGAGGTTGGTAAAGAAGAAGGGAGATGTCAGTCAGATACAGTGTTTTAAAAAAAACACGTGTGTTTTCTGTGGTCCCCAGTCCTTCTGCTCCTTACATTATCTTCCTTCTATCCATGTTGGGAGGGGACATCCCACTATCCCATGTTACACACTGCAACAAACAAGAAGTGTGGCAGGAGCTTTGTGGTCAACCAAGGTTGCTGAATTTGGGGTATTTCTTAAATGAGTGGTTAGTACACTAACCATTGTTCATCCCGTTGTGTAGGTCTTCCGATCATGTTCAAAGTAAGGAGCAGAAACCTTACTTTGAACATGATCTCCATGTTATGGGTTAAGTGGGGGTTTCAGGTCAAGACCCTTGACTGGTAGGGCAAACAACCTAAGCAGGGTGAGAATGTAGATCAGCCTCCCCCAACTTGGTGCCCTTCAGATGTTTTGGACTTCAAGTCCCATCAACCCCAGCTAGTGGACAAGAATGCTGGGAGGCTTAGTCAAAAACATCTGGAGGGCACCAGGTTGGGAAAGGCTGATCTAGATGTTAATTTGGGGCAAGGTGGAAGCAAGGCTGGTGCTGGTGAGGTCCGGGTTCGTAACTTCCTGGTTTAGTCTACCAGCTTGCTCAGCTTTGTAACGTTCGGTTGTATTATGTTGAGCATCACCTGCCCCCTAAAGTCCTTCTCCATATTGGAATGTTAAGTGAGATTCTGCATGTGTGTTGTCCAGCAACCCTCTGAACTGTGTCATCAGAGGCACATGACCAACTGTCCTTTTGTTTGGCGAGTAATTTCTCTATTTGGGTCAATTCTCTCGATTTTGCTTTTTTTCTTGAAAACATTGTATCTGACTGACGTCCCCCATTCAGATCGAATCTCCTGTTTTGTTTCTCTGTGCGTTTGTGCTTAAAATTCCACATGGCTCTCTGCCATCGCTGGTGCTGGGGGGTGGCCACAGGGCCGGCGAAGCCAAACTACAATTCTCAGGCGGCAGTACGATCATGTGCATGCGTGCGGTGTGTTCAGCATGCATGTCACCAACATTACTGACCAGGAGAACTCTAGAGAAATGCAGCCTTGTTCTGAACGCTCCCTAAGAGAGCTCTTCAGTACCGAGCCAATTCTGAATGGAGGTGAGAGGAGTTTGCCCATGACTGGCTGGAGCAGGCCAAGGGTTTGGGCAGGAAGCCATCTCACACAGGGGGATAGGCAGTTTATTGTCAGCTCCAGAATCTGTAGCCACAGAGACAATTTGCGCAGGCAGTGAGATGCATGGAAGCAGTTGGGTGCAGGGGGAAGGCACAGAGAGGAACAAGGCAAAGGTATGGCCTGAGAAACACAAACATTTCTCAGACATTGAGGCTGTCTTGGAGCATACAAGGAGACTTGTTACTTGTCAATATTAAAAAAGGAACAGCTTCCCACTGCCTTCTGGCTCATTTTTTTAAAATGCTAAATTCTAATGAAAAGATGATAGGTTGCCTTATGCTGCAAATCTGCTCCCTTCTCTGTTATGTACGTATTTGTTGCTAGCTGGATAGGTTAATGTCTACAGGAATCCATTTATTAGACATAATGAAGTACCAGTGTTCCGATGACATACAATCCCAGTCTTAAATCAGCATGTAACTTGCCCTTATTATGTGGCTACCCATAATCTGAAATATTATTCTTTCTCAAACTTCACTCTTGTTCGTGACTTCATTTATTTAGCAAAGAAGCAAGCAAGCAAACAGAACTTAGAAGATTATCTAAAAGAAAGGAGGGAGAAACCCTATGTTGCAATGCACTAAGGATTTTTGTAGTAGTGGTAATAAAGCTTCTGAGTTGTGATTGGCTAAATTGCCCTGATGTCATAGAAGGGCCAGGCGGGTAGAAGAAGCAAAGCCAAAGGAAAGTAGCAGGATCTCAAAAAGGCACAAGCTTCATTCCCTCCTCCACTTCCTACAGATTTTTTTCCAGTGTGGTTCTATCTGTGGCTATGGGTGCTGGGGATCATGGGGGTTGTAGTTCAACACATCTGGAGGCCACTTGGTTGGGGAAGGCTGATGTACATTGTGTATCAGCTTTCCAAACACCTAGTAGTCTGCACTCTCTCTCATACTTCTCCTTTTCTTTTCCCCGTGAGCACACACAGCTCCTGAGAATATTAAAGTCCGTAATGCGTTGTGCTTTGCCTTGTGCCTCAGATAAAGAGAGTAGATTGTCTTGCACACAGGGCTATTTACTGCAAACTGTTCTGGCTGGGCAATTCCTGACTGTGCAGAGAGGAGGGAGCCATGGATGAGAGAACTGGATTAACCCTGTGGGGGAAAAGGAAAAGAAAAAGAACCTCGGCAAAGACTCTCTTGCGTTTGTTACGAACATCCGTGAGTTACCTTGCGCGATGTGGGGAGTTCTTCTGAGTTGCTCCTTTCTAATCTCTTGGTGCTTTTAAGTCTGGGTTGTTGGAACACAGAACGACTTGCTCATGGGTGAGAGACGCAAATCGTCCCTAAACCACGCCATGGTGGTGCTCCCCTGGCACTGCAAATCTGCCAATTTTAAAAGTTATCCCCCTCCACATTTCATAATTGCGTTCCTGTTGAATACACAGGGTAGACTCAGTGATGGAATCTGGGTGCTTCCAGACAGACAGCTTCCAGCATCCGCAATCAAAAGAATCAGTGAAGCAATGCCATCTCAATCAGTTTGTTCTGGTAAGAAGAAAAGATGGAGGAAGGGGTGGGAACACGCAGGAGGGCTACAAATGGAAGATGATGTTGTCTGGAGCCCCTATGAAATTCCTTGAATGAGGCAGGGCAATTGAATGGTGCAAGCCTGGTCTGGAAATACCTTCAGTTGGAAAATGTACCTGTTCCATTCTTCTTTCCAAGGCTTGTGTTTTGGAAATGGCGGTTGCTAAACCCTATTGTGAGGCAAGACTCGACAGATACAAGGATCATTCCGCTCCTCAGGGCGGTCAACGTTGCGGTTTCTTTTGATTCGATTCTTGTCTCTGCTGCGTCGTGTAAGCCATTAATTGTATTATTGTTTTCCTGTGTTTGATTGGTTTTTTTGGTTGGTGTTGCATGGTTTGAATGTGTTTTATTGGTCGCACTCCACTTTGGGATTATTTCCTCTTGAAAAGCAGGTAATAAATAAAAAATAAATAAATTAAATCTGTGAAACTGCCACTAGCAGGAGCAACAATCAGTCTAAGAAGGGAACAGCTGACCTCTCCTGAGCATCCTGGAGTTTTAAAGGAACCCAATGTAGCAAACAGTTGTAGAGAAACGTCCTGGTACCCGCCAGATGATGCTGGACTTCAGTTCCCATCAGCCCCAGCCACCATGGCCAAGGGTCAGGAATGCTGGGAGTTGCAGACCGAAACATCTGGAGGGCACCTGGTTAGAGAAGGCTGTATATATATGGAACAGTGGAGGCTGGCAGTTCCAATTTTGGTGGGGCAGTGAATCCATTCTAGGTTTTAGTCAGAACCAGCCAGAACTCTAAAGGACCTATCCAAGGTGCTATACCCATTTTGGGGATAGCTTTCAGTACTTTGGATAGAATCATAGAATGGTAGGGTTGGAAGGGGCCTATAAGACCATTGAGTCCAGCCCCCTGCTCAATTGAGATCTTTCCGATCCCAGTTACCTCTGGGAAACTCAGAAGCAGGGCCCAAAAGGGAATAGCCCTCTCCCATGATTGCCCCTCAGCTGTTGGTGTACACTCTGTGCTTCTGAACACAGAGATGCTATATAGCTGTTGTGACTAGGAGCCATTGATAGGCTTGTCTTCCATAAATGTGTCTCATGCCCTAGTCCAGGGGTTCAGAACGTCAGGCCCAGCAGCCAAATCCAGCCCTCGGGGGACGGGAGATGCCGCCTTCTCCTTGCTCCAGCCCCTTTCCCTGACCACCAATCATTTGTTGGTTTCCTGGAATTTGTGCAGTTTCTTCCCCGTTCTTAAAGACTGCCATTCCTCAGGCTTAGTTGCTAGCAGTAAGAACTTTAAGTTGGGGGTACTTGTGTGTGTTTTTTGTAATACAGTGGTCTTTGGGGTTTTTTTTGGCATCCCTTTGCATACGGCTCCATCCTCTTCTGCCTTCAGCCCCACCCACCACTGGGATGGGCCCCCCGAAGGCGTCTCTGAAATGTAACTCAGCCCCCGGACTGAAAGAGGTTCTGCACCCCTGCAATATATAAGCTCTCTCCATAGCACCCTGCCTATCCTGTCTGAAAGCCCACCTGTTGCTGCATGAATCTGCCCCGACTACTAAGATCTTCAGGAGACCGTGTTCTGGGTGCTCCCTGCCCTTCCAAGGTGTGACCAACAGCAACATGGAGCAGGGCCTTTTCTGTTGTGGTGCCCTACTCTCCATGAGTTAAATTCTTCTAAAAATTAGAACTCCAGGTGTGGAAGCCTTGCCAAGGAGCTTAGGTTAGCTGCTTCCTTCCTGTCCCTCAGCTGGTGAAAATGAGACTTTTCTGCCAATCTCTTGATGCTTAATATTAGAATCATAGAATCATAGTATAGTAGGGTTGGAAGGGGCCTAGAAGGCCATCGAGTCACAGGCAGGAATCCAAGTCAGAGCATCCCCAACAGATGGCTGTCTAGCCTCATCTTGAATGCCTCCAGTGTGGGTGAGCCCACCACCTCCTTAGGTAATCGGTTCCATTGAGTTCTGGCTGGTTCTGACTAAAACCCAGAATTGATTTATAGCCCCACTGCCATCGACGCCACCAGCCTCCACTAATCTGGATGCAACCCAGCCGAATGGGAGCCTGTTCTATATGAAGTTGCCTTATTCTGACTGAGACCACTGGTCTGTCTCATCCAGTATGGTCTACTTTGGCAGTAGGCAAACTGGTGTCCTCCATATATTTTGGACTAAAGCTCCAGCCACCATGGGCACTGTTCAGGGATGATGGGAACTGTAGTCCAAACTACCTGGAGGGCACCAGGTTGGCTAGCCCATGTCTACTCTATGGCTGCAGCTGGAGAGAGAGAGAGAGAGAGAGAGAGAGATCTTTACCATCACCTGAGAGTTTCTTGAACCCGAGTTGCCAGGGGTTGAGCCAGGGACCTCCTACTCACTGCTGCATGTTGTTCTACTATTGAGCTAGGACCCCTCTCATAAGGGATGGTCCATTAGGGCAGCAGTGGGCAACTTGTGGCCCCCCAGCTGTTCTCGGCTGGAACTCCTATCCATCCTAGCCAGTGTAGCTAACGTTGAGGTTGATGGGAGTTGTAGGCCAAAAGATCTGGAGGACCACAACTTGCCCACTTCTTCCTTAGGGGGTCCCAAGATCATAGCAATGATCAGCCATCTCATCGTTCCAAGCTTCTTCCAGAGTGTTGCACTAGCCCTGTCTGCTCTCTGGCTAACATCACCTTTAATAATGTTGCATCTATGTGTGTGGCTATAAGAAGAAGAAGATGAAGGGGCCGCGGTGGCTTAGTGGTTAAGACGCTGAACTGCAGACCGGAAGGTCGGCAGGACAGCAGTTCGAGACCCGAGTGCTGCGTGACGAAGTGACCTCCCGTCTTCAGTCCCAACTTCTGCCAACCTAGCAGTTTGAAAGCAAGCAATTGCAAGTAGATAAATAGGTACCGCTTTGGCAGGAAAGGTAACAGCGTTCTGTGCACCTCGGTGTTCAGTCATGCTGGCCATATGACCACGGAAGTGTCTTCAGACAGCGCTGGCTCTTCGGCTTATAAATGGAGATGAGCACCACACCCTAGAGTCGGACACGACTGGCTGGGGACACCTTTACCTTTATAAGAAGATGAGGTTGGGCCTGATTTGGGAGACTTGCCGCTAGAAATGGTGGCCTAATTGGAAGAAATAGTGGGAGATGCCATTTGAAGATGCTCAACCCCATCCATCTTTGCTGGGCAGCCCTGCCTTTATTGCATGGTAGGGTAAGGGTTGCAGTTGCGTGGCAGAGCCCCTGCTTTGCATGCTGAAGGTCTCAGGTTCGATCCCCGGCATCTCCAGGTAGGCCTGGAAAAGACTTCTGCCTGACACCCTGGAGATCCGCTGCCAATCAGGGGATCTCCAGATGATTTGGCCTACAACTCTCAGCAGCCCTAGCCAGCATCGCCAATGGTAAGGGATCATGGGAATGGTAGGCCAAATGACACAGGGCAGAGCAGGCAGCCATGACTTGTTCATACAGCTAGCTCTTCTGGGAGTTGTGGTGGGGGGAGCACCGTTCTGCACATGCCCTGCTTGGGGGCTTCCGGGGGCATGTGGTTGGCCACTGGAGGAAGCAAGATGCTGGACTTGAAAGACCTTTGGTCTCGTCCAATAGGGATGCTGTTATGTCCTAAATCTGGTGGCTTGCATCTCTTTGGAAGAATTAATTAAACCTCGGCAAAAAAAATCATTTTATTCAATCTTTGCCAAAGCAGTCAGAGTGAGAACTTAAGTTTCTTCCCTTCCCTGTCCTATAACACCCAATTAGCTCACTGTTCCAAGGCACAATAGCAAGAGAAGCTAATTAGCTGCCTATCTTTTCTCTCCACCTCCTGTCCCATCCAGCTGGCAATACAGTACTTGGGGGCGGGGGGTGGAGAGAGAGAAGCACTAAGGCACTTGCACCATAGGATTCCATTTCATTTAGTACATTTCTTTACCACCCAATAACCAAAGCTCTCTGGGCGGTTCACAGAGATTAAAAACCTTAAAATTACAGTATTACGCATAGTGTGAAAACAGTTTAGCTACGAACATATAAACAGACAGCAGACACACACATCCAAACAATATCCCATGACCTCATTAAAAACCTCTCATATGCTGCCAAATGCCTGGGAGTAGGGGAAGCTCTTCACCTGGCTCCAAAAAGATAATGTTGGTGCCAGGTGGGCCTCTCTGGGGAGTTTGTTCCATAATTGGGGGGCCACCACTGAGAAGGTGCTCTCCCTTGTTGCCACCTTCCAAGTCTCCCTCTGTCAAGGGCTCCTTGGAGGCCTTTCTCAGTCTAATCCAGTAGCTAAGTCCAGACACAGACAAATGGATTCTTTTCAAAGCTTTATTCCTCTGTTACAACTTAACAACTCTACTGTTAGCAACTAGATATGAGCAGTAGAGTACCTATGCCCTACGTTGGAACAGTTGGTCCCCGTTTGAAAGGGAATTACTGGCAGACCCCTGAACTTAAGGACTAGGGAGAGTCCCTCCCCTTTTCCCTTGGATCCTCTGGGCGCAGCCATTGTTTGCGCATCAACCGGGCACTACGCCTCCTTTCTGCGCCCTCCATTTGGCGCCGCTCTCTGCGTCGGTGTCGTGCGTCCATCAAGTCTGCTTCCCATGCTCTGTCACTCCCAGGACTGCTATCTAAGCTAGGAATGCCGGTGGGAGGAATCTCCGTCAGCTGTTGGCCCTGGGAAAGAGGAGCGCGCTCCTCTCCCAGGAGCGACTGCTCTTCCTCAGAATCAGAACTACTCTGGGATTCTATGGGCTCAGTGTCCACCCTGACACCCTCGGAGGAGGCACCCAGAGGAGGGCCTTAGACAAAGAGTGCAGTGTACAGGGAAGGTTCATGCTGGGATAACTCATGCCAGGATAAACCAGTGAACGATGACATCTCGCTGCCATAGTTGGTATCTGATGTAAGATCATTTTACTGTCTGTAGCAGGGGTGTAGTACCTCAGGCCTGGGGGCCAAATCCGGCCCTGCAGCATTCCTCAGAGGACCATGCTCCCTTTTCCTTGCCCCACCCCTTGGCCCCAACCACCAATCAATATCCCTGATAAGGGGAAAGTCAGTCTGGCCCCATACATTGGCTAGAGAAGGAAGAGCTGCAGGGAGCTTTCTCCCTCCCCTCCCCTCCCACCAATTGCTGCAGGGAGCGTTCTGTCTCCCCACCCCAGTGGAGCCTGGTGTCTCTGATGTCAGTGGGGTGGTGAATCCACTCCAGATTTCAGTCAGAACCAGTCAGAAACCTTGGACCGCTCCTTTAGAGTTCTGAGTGAAACCTGGAGCGGATTCACCACCTCACTGACACTGGAGCCACCAGCCTCCACTGCGTCCGAGTACCAGAAAGGACGCTTGCCTCCAGGTACCATTTTCCGTGGGAGTGCAGAGCAGAAAGGAACCATGCTCCTCTTTCCCTGTCTCTCAGTCAGAGGATGGAGGGCTGTTTGATTGTGTGTTATGTGCAGGCTCGGGGGTCGGGGGGAGAGGTTGTATTCCTACAACCTTTTTGTAATCCCCCAGAGAACATCAATTATCGGGTGGATTAGAAATGTAATAAATATAAATAAATAAGATAAGCTATCTTGAGAATAACTCAATCAAAAGGTGGGGTATACATCCTCCAAAGGAATACATAAATAGTTTGTAAATGGACTGGTTTTGCTGCTGTTCTCAACCCAACCAAAGTTTGCTGCCTTCGTTTGGCCGCATGATGTTACATTCAGCTAGTGATTGTCTGTCCTTATTTTTCTTTCAAATCAATAAATGTCTTCATTTTAAATAAGCCATCTTGAGAACATGAGTAGGCAGTTCTTTAAATATTTTTTTAAAGAACTAATAGTATTCTCAGCAGACTGTGGATGAAAGTGCAGTTTTCATTTGCTGTAAGCCCACCTGCTCTTTAAAAGTCTTTTTCTATCCCTGGTGCTTTTCCCCATTCTTTTCTCTTTCTGAGCTGTTTCCTTATTTTTTGGGGGGATGGGAGTGAGGGTAGAAGTGGCCAGGAATAGTTCAGTGGGAAGCAGTTGCTGAAGTTTGGTCGCAGTTGCCTCCCGACAGCCGTTTTTTTGGAAGGGAAGGTAGTCGGGAGGTATTCCTCTGGTCTTCCAGGTTTCTAGCATGATATCTTCCCACTGGATTATCTTATGGCAGGCAAAAAGAAGGGGGGGGATCCTGTTTCCTGACCTCGCGCGTGTGCGTGCGCGCGCAAGAAGAGTGGCGCTTGATTGGGAAAATGCCTTGTGGGTCTCCTCCACACACTTGATGCACTCCGGGTAGAATCTGCCCGCTTCTCCTTTTCTCCCCAGCCTGACTCCACTGAAGCATAGAAAATGGCACTTACAGGAATGTTTTTCTTTCCAGCATCCCACGTCCTTGCTCTGTGTATGCAAGTATGAAATCGCTGCTTCTGGAACAAACACACTTCAGCCTATCAAGCCTGTTCCTTGAGGGTTGATTGTAAGATTACAGTTTTCTTTTATGTCGAGTGATTTGCCTTTCTGCAGTATCGAGTAACTCCTTTATTAAGTTTTAGGTTTCTCTCTCTCTCTCTCTCTCCTCTTGCCATAGAATCAACAACTACAGTGCCATGATATGTTGATGGTTTTGTGTTTTCAGAAGACGGCAAGCTTCTTCCCCCTCGCCTCCTGGTAAATGACACAACACAGGAATATTCTTGTATGTAACACCTAGCTGTATACAGCAGTTTACATAGCTTAGCCCAGGTGGGCAGCCCCTTTTTGCAAAACAGGGAGGTATTCTGTGAACCAGCTTGGAAGGAAGGAAAGAGCTGAACATGCCAGTGAGAGAAGGGAAGAGGAGCCAACCTTTTGTCCTCTTCAGCAACCCAGGGGTCTCTGATCATGCCCACATTTTAGTGCATGTTTGTACCAATGGTTTACAAACACTGACATCAGCAGACAGCAGTGGTTAGTGCTGAACATGAGCGGTTGCCTGGTAAGTCTCGCATCTGATCTAGAACCTTGCCCCTAATCAAGGCAGCCTGAGGTTGTTGCATGCCGATAAAGCCACTGGGAGTGCTAATGTAGCCCCCATTTGCATTATGGGTTTTATACTAATACTGATATATCTTGCAGAGTTATATCAGACTTTAGTGAGCTTGAGTTTTGGTGTTTCACACTTCCCCAATTCCACCGTTACTCCACTGAGCTCATGGGGGCATAGCTAGTTCTTCCCCATCTCCACCCCCCCCCCCACACACACACAATGTAGTTGAGGGTTTGAGACAGGGGAGGCTGGCAGTTCCAGTTTCGGTGGGGCAGAGACTCCATTCCGGGTTTTAGCTACAACCAGCCAGAAGTCTGGAGCTAGCCAAGGTGCTGAACCCTGTCCCCCAAATGACTCCAGCACCTAGGATAGCTCCTTCAGCCTTCTGGCTGGGTGAAACTAAAACCCGGAATGGAATCTCTGCCCCACCGAAACTGGATCCACCCTCCTCCCCTGGTTTGAGAGGAACCTGGCTCTTCGTAGTCCTTCCTAGTCCAACACCCCCTCACGACACTGTTGTGAGGCTAGCAAGATAATGGATGTGATGCATTTTGAAAATGTACTTAATGCAAATGTGAAGTGTAATGAAAGATGATGATGCCAGCGCTCTGAGGTGCGCTTTGCAAGCTCCAGAGCTGAGCCCTCAGATTCTGAATGGGTTCTGGGGCTGAGCCCTGCCTGGCAATCCATGTTGTGTCCACAGCTGCTCCTGCCTCTTGCTTAGGTTGCTGCTGTTGTGTGCACGTGCGCGCTCTTGAAAGCTCTCTGGTGCATCGGTCGGGCTCCCTTAATTTTCATTATACATGAGGAGTAAAATGTGAAGGTTATCGCCTGGCAATGCGACTGTGCTGGGTTGTGGGGTTTTGTTTTGTTTTTGCATTTGGAAGCTCTATTAGAAGTGTCAGGAGCCCCCTGATGAAACAAGGCAAATATCCACAGAGACGACGTCTTGGTGAAGGCAACCTGGATGCGAAAAAGCTTTGAGTTGGATGCGGTTGTTTTTCATCAGCCAGCCCTTTGGAAAAAATTCCTGCACATTTGCTCAATTTTCTTACCTCCGAAAAGGCAATGCGTGTTTCAGGAATAGAAGAATCTCCTAGTACTTTCTCTTCAGGCCTATTATTTTAGTGCTGGGAAGGGTATCAATTCTGTGTGTGTGTGTGTGTGTGTGTGTGTGAGAACCCTTCCCCCTGGTCCTCGAGAGGCACCAGCAGTGATTCATTTCAGGCACCTGTTAAAGACCCATCTCTTTATCCAACCCTTCCCTGAATGACAGCGCTGCCCAGTTAGGTTTTATTAATTGTTGTGCTTTTAGCTTTGGTTTCAGATATTTAAAACATTTTAACCAATGAGTTTTTGTATTTACTATGATGTGTTTTAATCTCTGATTCCATAGATTGCTTAGAGATATCTTTTGATATGGCAAACAGTATATACGTTGAATACATAATCATTCATTCATTTATTATACTTCTGTACCACCCCATACCCAAAGCTCTCTATAATAATAATAAATATTTCACCCAAATACTGAAGAACAGAGTAGTCCGCATAACAGAGCTTAAAATAGGTCTATAGATGGACGAAACATAAAAAGACTAGGGAATGGAAGAACATTATTCTTCTTTGGAAGCCCCTGCCAAAGGCTACCAGGAAAGAGGGCCTTTTCTGCTGTGGCACCCTGACTGTGGAATGAGCTCCCTAGAGAAGTTCACCTGGCACCTACGTTGTACTCCTTTTGGTACCAGGTGAAGACCTTTTTCATTTTCCCAGCATTTGAGCACTCGAGGGTTTTAGCTCTGCTGTTTTAATTTTGTATTTTAAATCTCTGCATTGCTGCTAGGTTTAATCTGGTTTTACTTTTATATTGCAGTTTTAAGCTTTCATAGTTTGTATTGACTATGTTGTACTTTATGATTTTAATTTTTTGAACCACCCAGAGAGCTTCGGCTATTGGGTGGGAATGGAATGGAATGGAATGGAATGAATGGTTGGATGTGCCTGATCTCGTCTGATCTTGGAAGCTAAGCAGGGTCAGCCCTGGTTAGTACTTGGATGGGAGACAGCCTGGGAGTCAGGCTTCCTGCATTGAGCAGGGGGTTGGACTTGATGGTCTTGTAGGCCCTTCCAACCCCATGATTCTATGTGAGTGAGTGAATGAATGCATGCATGCATGCATGCATGCATGCCTTGGAAATATTTTTGAGCAAAGAGAAGATTGATCCTGAGCTGTTCCTTGGAGATGAAAGGAAGTAACTTCTCACAACCCATAATTAATGGGTTGTGGCGATGACTGCTTGCTACATGGCTTGAAATTCATGGAGAGGTTTATAGGAACGTAGGAAGCTTCCTTCTACTGAATCAGTCCCTTGGTCCATCTAGCCCAATATTATCGATACTGACAGCAGCCGTGGCTGTCCAAGGTTTCAGGCAGGAGTTTTTCCAGCCCTACCTGGAGAAGCCAGGGATCGAACCTGGGACCTTGGCATGCAAAGCAGGGGCTCTGCCACTGAGCCACGGCCCTTCCTTCTTATTGTTGGCTGGCAGTGGTGGCTAAATGAGACTCCATGTACAGAAGGAATGTATCTGTTCAGTACCGGAAGCATCTTGGACCGTGGTTTTATGCCACATCTCTTGCAGCACATCATGATGTTTGTAGAATGTACAGTGGCTGTGGAGGTCAGATGGCCTTTTTTGTGCACCCCCCCACCCAAATCCTTTCATGCCGCCAGGTCGGTAAGTAGTGGAGGCAGCCGGTATTTTGAAGTCCATGAGAAAGACGTGTTTGGGAAGCTAAAGAGAGATGGGTCATGAGGAAAGTGTGGTCACTGTGAGAAAAGTGGGCAAGAACTTCACATGCATTTTTGAGCCATGATTTTGGGGCCAGCTTCCTTTATGAGTGAATCAGCATCCAGATGGAGGAAGAACTTTGATGTTTAAAGTGCAGGAGGTGCTGCGAAGCCTGTCAGCTTCAAAATGGAGGCTCCTGGAGTCTATACAATGGTATTTAATCTGCTGAATTTCTGCCAGTGTTGGGTTTGTAAAGGAAGCACTAGCAAAGAACACTTAGCACATTCTCTGAGGCCCATTGTTTCCTCTGAGCACAGGGGAGAAACCATCTCAGCTAACATATTTGAAAAGGATTCATGCTCCAGATCCCAAGGCCTTTATTTTTACTAGTGCTCCCCAGTTCAAGCTGAGAACTGAAGGTGGCCTTCTGTGGCTTGCCAAGTAAATCTAGGTGGAAGACATCTGAGGATGTCGTGGGTGGGGACTGAATTATCAGACAGACTCCCTTGTTTGTTATATTCCTTTCCTGTCATGCCCCTGCAGAATACAGCTTGCAGTTTTCCAGGAAAGGTGGAAGTGAGAGCTGGAAGATACCGATGCAAATGCATTCACAGTTTTGCCTTTGCCGCACGTTTTCTAAAGTCAAGCCTCGATCCGGGTCTCTGTAGATCAAGCCCTGAACAGACAAACCTCACAAGCATTCGAGGGCAGATCTGAAGGGAGCAGCTGGCACCTCAAGCCTTTTTCTCCACACCTAGGAAGGGGGTGGTGTGGGGGCTGCCTATTCCGTCTTGTTTTCCCTTGCTGGCAGGCTGGGCTTCATGCTGTGTGCTGCTCTCTCTCTCTTTCTCAAATGTTAAAGCCTTGTTTGAATCTGGCATTGCAGGCATTGCCTGCTTGTTCTTCCTCACTGCATATTCCAAGTTTAATATCTCGAGGCCTGTCGTTCAGCTTTCACTTGGCAGCGTCCTACAAGACGTTTCCCACAAGGTGCTCTGCTAGCATCCTGCCTCCTGTATTCTCTTGATAGGCGTGACATGTTTCTAAGCATACTGCTTCCGCCTGTACTGTTTGTGCTGCCCTTTCCTTCTGATACAGTTCTTCCCTTGTCCAAAACACTTCTCTTTTACTCCCAGCTTGGGGTTCTGAAGTCTGGACTCCAAGGAGAGTCGTACTTGAACAGACGCTCCTGCTCTCAGCAAGGGAGGAAGAATGTACGTTTTGGCTTGGGTGCACATACCTCTGCCCCACGGGTGGGGAACCTCTTTCAGCCCGAGGGCCGAATCCAGGGTTGAGGAAGCTCTCGGGGGCCACATTCTGGTGGTGGGTGGGGCCAAAAGTAGAAAAAATGCCAGCATGCTGTAGCTTTGTCCTGCCCCGTCTGGAGGAGTCCTCCTTAGAGGAGGAGCTAGAGGCCCCAGAAGCCCAGGGTACCCCAGAGCAGGGGCTGCAACCAGACCCACAGGAGCCTGAGTCCTTGGGGGAGGGGGCTGCAGGGCCATCCCTGTCAGGAGAAAGGGACTCTGCCTCTGAGGCAGAGGCTGAGCCACCCCCAGACCCCCAGGAAGTAGAGCTCTTGTGCAAAGGGGTGCTTGCCTCCAGAAAAGGTCTCCTTTGGAGAAAGGGACTCCTCAGGAGCAGGCTCTGGAACAGGAGCTCTGATTGCTGCAAGCTGAGCTCTGGGTGGCGTCTGGCTGGCTTGGGGCTTAAAAGCCTTGGCTGGAAACCCAGCCAGTGTTGGAACAACTTGATCCATCCAGCCACAGGA
Source organism: Heloderma suspectum (assembly GCF_057233095.1). Classification (NCBI taxonomy): domain Eukaryota; kingdom Metazoa; phylum Chordata; class Lepidosauria; order Squamata; family Helodermatidae; genus Heloderma; species Heloderma suspectum. Next base: position 9,764,857 of record NC_139471.1, on the reverse strand, counting down.
AGAACCAGTGGGAGGCCACTTGGTGCCCTCCGTAGGAACATCAGAAGAGCCCTGCTGGATCAGACCAAGCTCCATCTAGTCCAGCATTCTGTTCACACAGTGGCCAACCAGCTGCATGTAGGAAACTCATGAATAGAGCATGAGTGCAATAGCACCCTTCTGCCCATGTTCCCCAGCAACTGGTGAACATAGGCTTACTGCCTCTGGTACTGGATGCAGCATATAGCTATCAGGAGTAGCAGCCATTGATAGCCTTCTCCTCCAGGAATTTGTCCAATCCCTTTTTCAAGCCATCCATCTTGGTGGCCATTATTACATCTTGTGGGCAGAGGAAGAGAGGGATCAGGAGGGAGACCCAGGGAGCTATGTGCTAGGGGTCTTAAGAGACCAGGAGTAAAGGAAAGGACAAATCCAGATCCTGGACCTGAATAGGGAGAGATGGGAAGCCTGGAAGGAATATTATCAACAGTGGGCCCAGTCTTAATTATACACTGTTCGATACACTTACCTTGGAGTACCACAGTGATGTCTGCCTGAAGGAGCCTAGCCTCTGACCCATTATCCTGCCACCCCTGAAAGGGGGCTGCAGATTCCATCTCAGGCCAGATCCTGAGAGCCCAGAGAAGCATGAAAAGGAGGTGGTGGAGAAGGAGCTGGGCTTCCCCACCTCAAGGACAAATCCTGAAGCATCCACAACATACCTTCGTTCACCCTGAGTACATCAAAACTCTGAACCTTAGTTGCCTTGAAGATTCCTCTCAACATCTGTTGCATGAGCAGGAGGGTGGTATTGCATTCACTTCCTCTTTGAGGGCTTTCCAAGGGCATCCATTTGGCCACTGCGGAAACAGAATTCTGGACTAGATATATAGGCCCATGGTTTGATCGAGCAGAGCTCTTCTTCTGTTCCTTGTACGGTTTCACATTCATCAAAGATCTGAACTCCTTGCCATTTTTCCTTGCCATGTGGCACTTGCCAGAAATTTTGGGGCTGAGTAGCCCGTGGGACTTTGGGGCTTGGTTGGATGACCAATTTCCCTCAGGAGCCATCTTCAGTCATCCTAAGAATTAGATTCCTGCTGTCTAAGCAGTTACTACTAGGGATGTGTCACTTGTGTAAAATCCATTCCGTCTGTATGTCGCAGGTTGTCAGGCATCTTTTGTTCCATCATCTGCCCATCGACAGAATCAGATCTTTTGTTTCTGAATTTGCACAAATTCGCAGCTGCGTGAATCCGCACACGCAAAAAATCCCCCCCAATCCCCCACTTTTTTGGCCAGGTTTTTTATTTTCCATATTTTTCTGCAAGGAAATTTGCGCAAAATGCGGGAAAGTTAGAAAACCAGTTCAGGAGTCTGCAGAATCCACCCGACAGGAGGAAAGCCCGTCCACTGCAGCATCTGTGGGTCAGACTCGTGGAAATCCAAACTCGTTCCGTTGTGGATTTCTCCGACGTGCCTTGCTACTTCTAAGGCATTCTTCAAAATGCCAGTTCATATTTTCCTCTCATTTTTAATTAGAACATTTCGTTCAACATGATAAAAACAAAGCAAAACACATTTTGTCCAATGGTGTGTGAAACCGGCGGGGGTTGTTTCAGGGAAAAATTCAGACAAAGTAGTCACCTAAAACTACTCTTTATTCCCCCACCCTCTGGACTTGGGTCATGTTTTCTTTGGCATTATCACTCTGGGATTACATGTCAGCTTCTCTAAAGAACAGGAAGAGTTCTAACAGCAGGGGTACAAGCAATGTTTGGTTTTTCTGCAGCATCAGTGGGGTACAGGGCCTCTGATTCCATGGCCCATAAGTGTTGATCATCCTAAGGAATAGAGGGTTTATTGTGTTATGGATGTTTGCTATTTCTAAACAAAACAAAGCAGGATCCCTTCCTCTGCCCTCCCCTGCAGCCAAATGTACCCCTTGCCTCTCAAACCTGTAGCATCTGGCAGTCAGAAAAGTACGGTAGGACTTTTCCTGGCACCCTCGTGCCAAGCCTAGAAGAATTCCATATTGTGACAACGCATCAAAATAAATTGCTGTCAACAGACCAAAACACCAAGTGCTCTGATTCTATCTGACGTGTGAAGACTCAGACAGGCTGACTTGACAGGCTGTGGTGTAGCACCTGCGATCGGCAGACGACAGTGATACAAATCTGATTTGCCTGATACGCAGCGCTGAGATATAATGTTAATGTTGGTGACAATATATCTGCATAAAATTTCGAAGGCGCAGACCTGATCCTTCTCGCCTCCCCCTTCCTCTTTTTGTCTACAACTTGTAGTGTTGTCTGGTTTTGTGATTCGGGCTCCATCTCCTTGTTTCTGTCTAAAAATTTGTGGACGATAATAACGATGAGATGATTTTTTTTTTTTTAAAGCACCGGCAGAAAATTCCGAAGACTTAAGTAAGGCTTTTTTAAAACTCCTGTTCAAGAGGCAGCTCTTTATTTGAAAGTCCAACTATGCGTGCACACACACAATATTACGTGTTTATTTATGCCAGGCATAAAAGTAATCGTAGCCACAGTGGTATTAATTTCATAACCCATCACCAAACTATTGAGAAGAAGAGGTTTAAAGATAGCACATTACAATGAATCCTGCCATGCATCTAAAGTCTTAAACTTCTACGATTGGGGGTGGTGGGGGGGAGGACTGAATAGTCGGTTAATTTTTACCTTTCATTACCTATAAATGGTAATTCTTTACAGCAGCACCATATATCACAGCTCATTTACGAATGCGTAAAACATACCTTGACTCCTGAATTTAATTATTGGAACTATCTTGTCTGTTTCAGCCCTTCCTTACAAGAATAAATGTGGTATATTTCATCTGGTGCTGGCAGGTACTAGAAAACAACAATGCATGTAAATTTGACATCTGAGCTATCAGTTCCCTCTTTTAAAGTGTGTTGGCTTCAACCCTGAGCAGGAAGCTCTCACAGCCAAGTTGACAAGTCATCTTAGCTTTGGTCAAACACAACTATCCTGTTTTGCTGCTACTTGGCCTTACAACTACTTATGCTGAGTAGTGTATTATTCAGGCTGCAAGCTTGTGCACACTTATGTAGAATCGGTCCCACTGAACACAAATCAATCCAAGATTGCAGTGTTCAGATTATGTTTATATATCAATTAAATGTATGGATCAGAATTGTGCCCACCAGAGCCCTCAAGGTGATGTACGAAATAAGACAATAATACCGATCCAAGCAATTAAAAGCAAAATGGAAGTATCTTAAAAACTATCCAGAAAGCAACATTAAAATTCATCATAAGCTGGCAGTATAGAGCAGTTTTTACTGCCCACCTAAAGCAAGGCAAAGATGGAGCCATTCTAACCTTGCTTGGAAGGGAATTCCCAGTCAGGGTGCTTCTGCAGAAAAGGCCCTGTCACATGTACCCACCAACCTAATCTCTATTAGCGGTTGGACATACAACAGGGCCTCTGATTAAGGTTTTAGGCAGGCTCATATGGAAGGAGGCAATCTTTCAGGTATCTTGGTCCCAGTGTGTTGAGGGCTCTGTAGATCACAACCAGCACTTTGAATTAGGCTCAAACAAATTGGAATCCAGTGTAGCTGGTACAATGCCCATGTTATATGGTCTATTTATTATTAAAAAAAAGGTAAAAAAATTATATAAAAAAAAAGTTTATTACTTTTTCAACTTAACAACTCTACTATCAGCGACTAGCTATGAGCAGCGGAGTACCTATGCCCTGAGTTGGAACAGTTGGTCCCTGTTTGAAGGGGAATCACTGGCAGACCCTGAACTTATGGGCTAGGGAGAGTCCCTCCCCTTTTCCCTTGGATCCTCTGGGCGCAACCGTTGTTTGCGCGGCAACCGGGCACTACACCTCCTTTCCGTGCCCTCCATTTGGTGCCGCTCCCTGCGTCGGCGTCGCGCATCCAGCAAGCCCTCTTCCCATGCTCTCTCACTCCCGGGACCGCTATCTATGTCAGGAATGCTGGCGGGAGGAATCTCTGCCAGCTGTTGGCCCTGGGAGGGATGAGCGCGCTCCGCTCCCACGAGCGGCTGCTCCACCTCAGAATCAGAACTACTCTGGGATTCTATGGGCTCAGTGTCCTCCCTGACAATAGCACACGATGAGACAACATTCTGGCTGCCACATTTTTCATGAGTTGTGGTTTCCAAACACTCTTCAAGGGCAGCCCTACGTGGAGCACGTCATCTAAATGAGATGTGATCAAGGCAGAGAACACGGGCCAGATTTGACTTTTTCAGGAAGGGGTGTAGGCAGGCTATCTGCTGAAGCTGAGCCAAGGCACTCAGCTATCCGATCCCCCAAAAGCAACGCTGGGTCTGGCAACGCCCCCAAGCTGCAAACCTGGTCCTTCAGCGGGAAATGCAACCCCACCCAGAACAGTCTGTGCTCCCAATCCCAGATTAGCTTGTTTACTGATCCTCCATTTTGTCTTGAGCCTCAAAGTTTTTGCTCACATCAGATCCATCTTGGCTTCCAGACAACTGATTCAGGATTTTCACAGCCACCTTGGCATTGATTGTGCTGGGGAATGTGGGCAAGAGGGTGCTCTTGAACTCGTGTCCTGCTTGTGGGTTCCCAGTCGACAGCTGGTTGGCCATTGTGTGAACAGAATGCTGGACTAAATGGAGCCTTGGTCTGATCCAGCAGGGCTCTTCTTATGTTTTTATGTTCTTATGAGGGAGTGGTCTGGGTATCACCAGTTTAATGATGAGACCGAACCCTAAAACTCACCCAGTGGCTTCATGTAGATGTTAAAAAGTGTAGAGGACAAAAGAGAGCCCTGAGGAGCCCCATAGGCTGGGGCGGGGGGAGCAGTCAACCCCCAGCACCACCATCTGGGAACGCTGAGCCAGCCAAACATCTCAGTAAGATACCATGGTATCGAATATCACTGATATTTTCAGGAGAACCTACAGGGCTGCCACTCCCCCTGTCTAGATCTTTGCCACCAAGGCTGTTTCCATCCCCAAACCAGGCTTCAACCTAGATTAGAAAGCGTCCCAATAATCACCTTCATCCAAGAAATCCTAGAGTTGTGTTGCTGCCACTTGCTCTGAGACCTGGCCTTAAAAAGGAAGTTTGGAAACTGGCTGAGAAGTATCTTGGATGTTGGCGATTTAATGATGGCATCCTTAGCCAAGGTCTTACGATGCTTCTTGTAGAGGAGTTGGAACCCAACCTTCTTTCGGAGAAGTGTGTGTATTTTCTCTCACCCATTTGACCATCCTTCCTCTGGCAGCTCTCACCAGCCAGGATGGACATGCTCTAATGAACGAGTAATTAGCGTCACCCCTTTAAGCAATGTCTCCACAACCTCAGACTGAACAATGAAGATGAAACTCATCCATGAAAAACCTACACTGTTAGTGTTAGACCGCTACTGTGGCCAGTCTTTTCAGGCAGCAGCTTTGGTGAGTAAAGGACTGCAGTTCCAAAACAAAAACTCAGCACAATATATTATAGGACAAATGTTCTTGAGTTGGTCTCTTTGGCCTGTCTTACCTTCTAAAACTGTGGCATTCTGTTTTTATGTTCTTGGCATTTTGAGGCTGCCCATCTTATCTGGAAGGGCACACTTTCTTTCTTTTTTAAAAAAGGCGTCCTTCTAATGTTGTAGCTGAGATTTATGCACAGTTAAGACGTCAAATCAAAACTCTTGCAAGATGCTGTGAACCTTCTAAACCTTCCAACAGTGTCAGTGTCCACTTCAAGAGGTTTGAGGGAAGAAAGGGTGTTTTTTGAAATTTCCATTCATACTTGTCTGCATTGTTGTTTTATCCCTTAAAGGCTCCTAATGAGAAATAGAGCCTCATTATGATTTTAAGGATGAGAGGGGAAGGCTTTTAATTAATGATATGTAAATGGTCTTGAATTGATTATGTTAGAATATCAGGAGAGATGGGTAGAAGCTGTGGTGTAATATATTTTAATTAAGAATTAATTAAAAATGATGGCAATTTCATAAAGCCTCACAGAAAATAGTGGAATTTACTTTCTGTCAGGAGTAAATTAGCCAGTGATTAAATAAAGGGCCCTGCATTAATAGTGGAGTTATTTTTAAACTGTGCAGTGAAGAATCGTGTTAATTTTCCCTTTAAAAAAATTAAAATCAGAATTTGTAATATTTGCAAATGAAGACAACAGCAGAATGCAAACTTAGTTTCAGTTCACCTTCTGCTGGTGCAACTTGAGATCTTGGGAACAGGGGAAGCAGAAAGGCTTTTAAAAAGGAGGCGTCACAGTGAAGAAACAGACGGTAAAAGCGATGTGGCTGACACCAGGTGTGATAGCTGTAGGACAATAATCTTGCCAGAGTCTTTCCAGCTCAAAACATGGATACTGGATTTCATTGAAGCTTAGTGTTGGATTCAGCTTTGGGGATGTGATCCTCTCTGCTCAGCACTGGTTAGGCCTCATCTGGAGTACTGTGTCCAGTTCTGGGCACCACACTTTAAGAAGGATGCAGACAAACTGGAGAGGGTTCAGAGGAGGGCAACAAGGATGATCAGGGCACTGGAAACAAAGCCCTACGAGGAGAGACTGAAAGAACTGGGCATGTTTAGCCTTGAGAAGAGAAGACTGAGGGGAGACAGGATAGTGCTCTTCAAGGACTTAAAAGGTTGTCCCATAGAGGAAGGCCAGGATCTCTTCTTGATCATCCCAGAGTGCAGGACACGGAATCATGGGCTCAAGTTACAGGAAGCCAGATTCCGGCTGAACATCAGGAAAGACGTCCTGACTGTTAGAGCAATACGACAGTGGAACCAATTACCTAGTTTGGTGGTGGGCTCTCCCACGCTGGATGCGTTCAAGACGAGGCTGGACAGCCATCTCAGGGATGCTCTGACTTGGATTCCTGCATTGAGCAGGGGGTTGGACTCGAAGGTCTTATAGGCCCCTTCCAACCCTACTATTCTATGATTCTGTGATATGATTCTATGATCATCCCCAAATAGTGGCAAATGCCATTAATACAGGAATGTAACCTACTTTTTTCCTCCCTCTTTTTTCTGATTCTTATTTCTTATTGATACTTTTTCTCCCCCTCCCCAACTCCGCATGATTGATTTAAAAAGGCAGATTTCTTGCAATTTCCAGAAAAGTGGGAAAATATCTTTAAATAAATAAAGAAAAAGCAAATGAAATCTTGAATCTATCCACTGTGATACCTGCAGCCCAGGGTTGCTGACCGGTGTGGGGAACACTATAAGCATAGTTCATTTCTGCGGCTCCCCAGGCCTCACCCCTTTATCCGATATGTTGTGGGATTGTGTCCGTCATGTATGCTCACAGAAAGCTGGCCTAGGCATGTGGTTGTGCTCAGTGAGTAAATCTCTGCGATGGTTGTGCTATGAAGACCAGGATGGGTAGCTCGGGTGTTCTCCTGCATTCTCACATCTGCTTGCCAGCAGCCAGGGAGAATTCCAGCGCCACTTTCATTTGGAGCTGGTGCAGAGAATAATCTGGGCCCCGGCACTTGATTTGCCATTCCCCAAATTTGTGCTCATGCCTTGCGCTTTCCCAGAAATCAAGGGGATTTTACAGTGCGGCCTGCAAAGGGCTCCAGAGGGTTTCTCTGCTGTGTAGAGCTCTGTACCTTTTTTGTGTGTGTCATTGTCTCCTGTTGTGTCTTCCCTTCCCAGCATCCCCTTATTGGTTGGACTTGCTACGGCAGCTCCTCACCAGGGGGAGAAACTTGGCCAAAACACAAAGACGGTGTTGGGCAAAGAACATGCAGAGTGAGGGCATGATTAGGCTCAATAATGTGTGGGCATGCCTTATGGTGCCGAATCTGGGGCTGGCAGACCCGCTCTGCTCTCCGTGGGCCAAGCGATGTCACCCCCTGATGTCGTCTGGATGAAGCTGCTTCACTTGTCCCGTGCCGGCTCCCATTGGGTAGTCAAAGCTGCTGCTCCTCTGTGGAGGCTCCATTTTGGTGGGGCCGAGAATCCATTCTGGGTTTCAGTCAGAACCAGCCAGGCTCCTAAAGGAGCTTCCCAAGGTGCTGAACCCTATCCCCAAATAAGTTTCAGCACTTTGGATAGCTCCCTGAGAGTTCTGCCTGGTTATGACTGAAAACCAGAACAGATTCACTGCCCTACCAAAGTCGGAGCCACCAGCCTCCACTGTACCTTGTTATCTCTGATTTGTGATTGGAGATAACAAGGGGATTACTCCGCATGGCACTCACCCTCTGATCACAGACTGGAGATAAGGAGATTGCCAGCCTGCTGAAAAAGCCCCCTGTAGCTTCCATGTGGAGGGGTTTGCATTGGGGGGGCATGGAGGGAGCCCACAGTACCTCTGGCTGGATGGGCAACTTCCATGGGCTGGATTAAACTGGAGGGTGCCTTCCTGTGGAACAGACCCTGCCCCAATAAGCCAGGCCAACAGCTCGTAAAAGCCCATGTTGTTGTTATTTATTTATTACATTTCTATACCGCCCCATAGCTGAAGCTTTCTGGGCGGTTTATAGAAGCTAAGTCATTAAAATGCAACATGCACAATTTAAAAGCCATTTACATCAAAGCACACAGACAATAGACACAAACAACTTATAATACAATAGACACAATACAATAGGCACAAACCACTTATAACTAAAAACAACTTTGAACTGTCAGTCATAACTAAAGACACATCCAAGACAGATTAAAACTCCTCATGTGCCGCCAAATGCCTGGGGAAAGAGATCGGTCTTAACCTGGCGCCAAAAAGATAACAATGGTGGTGCCAGGCAGGCCTCATCAGGAGCTTGTTCCACAGCTGAGGGGGCCACCACTGAGAAGGTCCTCTCCCTCGTTGTCTTAGATTAGGAGGATGGCATCCTGTGGGAACTGCTGGCTGGCTTGGTTGCTTATTCATAGCTTTTGCCAAAGAGTCTCTTTGGTTATTTGAAGACATACCAACCCTGATCTGTGTTTCTCCCCAGTTAATGTTACAGCATGCCAACAGCTGCTGTGTCCTTGCTTGATTCACACCTCGGTCTCTTGGTGCTACTCCGAGCTGTTGATGCAATTTTCTTCCTTAAAACCCTGGGTTAATGGCTATCCCAGACTCCTTTGCTTAGGCACAAGTAGGTAAGGATAATCTCTCCCCATCCTTTGCTTAGCCAGGGAGAAAGGGTGGGTTCCAGCTGCTGCAGTGCCAGAGGGGCTTTACAGGCAGGTGCAACTATCACGAGTCTTCCGGTGCCTGCTAAATCGCAACTGTGGAGGACCTGGCTCTGGTGCTTCCACATCTAAGGGGGCGTTGGGCCGTTGGGGCGACCCTACTGAGAGAAGCACAGTTTTAGTTCTGAAGTCCTCGGCTTGCTACACCCAACAAGAAGAGCAACAGCTGTGAGGTTTTTCTAGGTCCCCAGTGTGATTGCCTTGCTTAGGAGGAAGTGAAATGGAGGAGAAGGCGATCCGTGGCTACTAATCACGATGGCCCTATGCTTCCTCCAAGATCAGAGGCAATATGCCTCTGTGCACCAGTTGCTGGGGAACATGGGCAGTGTGGGTTGGACTCATGTCCTGCTTGCGGGTTTCCCGTGGGCAGCTGGTCGGCTGCTGTTGGAACCGAATGCTGGACTAGACGGACCCTTGGTCTGATCCAGCAGGGCTCATCTTGAATTCTTATTTATTTATTACATTTATTTATTTATTCATTCATTCATTCATTCATTTACAATATTTATATACTGCTCCACACCAAAAGATTTTGGAGCGGTGAACAGCAGAGATAAAAGAATAATACACCCTGTTAAAACAATTAAAACATTTTAAAAGAAACAAATTCTGAATTTAATGAACCATGGCTGGTCACTCAAGGAAGGCTTCCCGGAATAACAGGAGGCGCTGAAAGCAACACAATGTTGGTGCCTGGCTGACCTCTGAAGGCAGGGAGTTCCTCAGGAAGGGGGCCACCGCACTGAGGGCTCTTTTCCGGGTGGTCTCTAGCTGGGCCATGGGTCCATGTGGAACCACCAGGAACATGTCCTCTGATGACCTCAGCGACTGGGCGGGTTGGTAAGGAAGGAGGCTCTCTCTCAAGTATCCTGGTCCCAAGTTGTTTACGGCTTTGTACAGTACTACTAATACCTTAAAACTGGCTTGGTAGTGAATTGGCAGCCAATTGCATTTCTATACCGCCCAAGAGCCGAAGCTCTCTGAAGTTCTCACTCTTATGAACCAGAACTTGCTTCCAAAGTCTGAAAGTCCTGCAAGACAGGCCTATGTACACTACCAGAAAGCCATCGGCTATGTCCCTCTTGAAGCACTCTGTGGCCAGGAGTGCCTGTAGCCGGTACGCACTGTGGTTTTTGTGCACTTTTTACATGCTAATCGGTAAATGGGTTTTATGGGCTTGTTTAGGCCGCTCTCCGGTAAAGAGCATTACCATAGCAACCACTCACTCCATCACATGGGAGGCAGAGCTCACATGTGCCGGAGATTACATTTTAAACAGCACCCTCCTTTTTAATGTCTGTGCTCTAAGATGCAGTGTGTGATTATTTCTCATATCCATTTGCAACAAGCAAGCGTAGCTTTGTAGCACACTCCTGTCCCTCGGAATACATTTTCTTTAGCGTATCTGTCCTGCCTTGCTTTTAACTTTCAGCTTTGATTTGTTACTAGAGCAATTGCCGCATTCATGCCATCGGATCCAAAATGGTTCTGAGAAAATCTCTTTATTAGATCAACTATATTGGTAAGGAAGCTTTCGAGATGCATGGAACACATCTTTGAGTCTGGGAAGAGGGAGAGACTGGAGCTGAATAGAACACACACAAAAAGGTCTCAAGTCATGCTCAGTGTTAAAATTTCTCCAGGCAATCATGCACATGGGCACAGGACCGCATGGGGAAAATTTGGTGCGAATCAATAACTGGTGAGCCAATAACCATTTCTACACTTGGGTGGGCAGGAAGAGATCGGGATTGGGGAAGAATTCCACTTGGTTCTCATTTTTAAGTGAACTGACCCACACTGCTCTTCCCAGACTAATGTGTTTGATTAGAACATCAATTATCCTTTGGACTGCACACTTCTCCAAATGTGGTGGTGTATTTCTCAACCCCAAACTTGCGTACAAAAGTGCATCTATTTGCATATGAATATAAGCTTACATTTCTGGGGGGGGGGGGTTGACGCAGACATTGGACGGAACAGACTTATGACTCACTCCATGCAAAAGTGGCCTAGAGTAGACTTGGGAAGAAGTACCTTCAACCAGCTCTAAAGGATAAGGTTCAATGTAATGCTTTCAACCAGCTCTAAAGTGGGGTTGCAGTTGTGTTGTGAAGAGTCTGGTAAGCGGTGTGGTGATCACTCCTGTGCTGGCCCTGGGAAAAGGCAGATAATTTCTAAAGTGGGCCAGATGAGGAGGATTCTCTTTTTTCATTGGAGCAGTTTCATTGCAAGCTTTTGAAATGCCCAGGCGAGCGGCTGCTGTTCCTACGCTCGGCTCTTAGGCTTGGCCGTTCCATGTCTCATGTCACCCGCTAGAACTCGCCCATTCACTCTAGCAAGGTCCAAGCACCTTTGTACCAAGTGATGGCCAAGTACCATCCCTGGGAAATTGCTGCAAAGAAATCCAGTGTTGCTTTGCGGGATTATTAGTCGCACCCCACCCTGGTCCCGGATCAAGACCCCTTGGGGAATGAAGCCTCTGGTGACAGTGACTCTGAGGAGGCACCAGAATTCGTTCCTGCTCCTTCTAAGCTGAGGCCCATTTGCCTTGGATCTCGTATCCTAGCAAGTGAGCCCCCGGGAGGTTCCACTGCCTCCAACTCCAAGGAGTGGACCTCAGACTCTTCTAGTGAACAGGGAGACCCTGAGGAGCAGTTCATCCCTCCGACCTTCACTTCTCAGGAGAAGCCAACGCCCACAGGAAAAGGATGCTGGCCCACAGCAGTGAAGGGGGTGGAGCTTCCAAAAGGACTCTCTGGGCCTGACTAGAAATCCCTGCCAGTTGCTCCCAGCTCAGTGCTGGGGTAAATGGTCGGCACTCTGGCTCCAGGACTACTGTCCGTGGTTCTGAAATTAGCTCAGGTTTCAGACACGCTCCTGCCACCTGCCCCACGTTGCGCCTTCTCACCTGAGCCGTCACCCAGGAAAGATGGCAGAATCCCAGATGCAGCAGGACAGCTGGCAGAAGGTGACGTTAGAGGTTGCTGCAGAGAGAGTGTTTCCCCCTGTTGCCACCTGGCATCCCTTTCATGGCCTCGGCGTGACTGGAAATTCGGTGGTTTGGTCTTAAACGGCAGTGAGAGGTGGGGATGGCTGAGCTACCTCGGTGTCCTCAGCATTGCCTCGGTGTTCTTCTCTGTCTCTTTTGCATGCTCTCATTATATTTTCCTTTCCGCTTGCTATAGGGCAGGGAAGGGCAGGATTCAGGCCTGCAGGGTCAAGCTGGGGTTCTACAAAAACAACCAGCCGGACCCTAGTGCAAAAGAGCTGTGCTACCTCCAGTCTCAGAGGCAGTATGCCTCTGTACATCAGTTGCTGGGGAACATGGGCGGGAGGGTGCTGTTGCACTCATGTCCGGCTTGTGGGTTTCCCGTGGGCAGCTGGTTGGCTGCTGTGTGAACAGAACGCTGGACCTGATGGACCCTTGGTCTGATCCAGCAGGGCTCTTCTGATGTTCTTAATTTAAAAATCCTGAGCCCAGGATTTTTTTTTAGTATCGTTAAACACTGAGAGCCAGAAACCTTTGTCGAGCTATTGCAAATACCCAAACTACCAGTGTTTGTATGTTACATTTATATCCTGCCTTTCCTCCAAGGAGCCCAAGATGAATGCACGAATCACCTCCTCTCCGTGTTATCCTCACAACAACCCTGTGAGGTAGGTGAAGGTGTGAGTCAGTGACTGGCCCAAAGTCACCCAGTGAACCTCATGGCTGAGTGGGGACTAGAACCTGGGTCTCCTGAGCACCAGTCCAACACTCGAACCACTACACCACACTGTCCCATTCAACTTTCTGCCCATCCCTGCTATAGAGGGCTTAATCTGAGCTAAGGCTCAGCCTGGAGCCTATTTTCATACCTAGGATATCTTTAGCTTTGTTAGCCTCACCTGGTACTTTGTTCTCTTCCCTGTATGACTGCAGGCTACCTGAAGAAAATACCTCTGAGTGCATTTAAGCTGCTTTTACTTCAGCCATAGTGGGTCTCCTCACACCTACAAGTAGTCGTGGGAGTAGGTGCTAGAAATGCTGCAGTTAGGGAACTTTAGACTCTGGGCTTAATGGTGTCATGGTGGTTGGCACCAACCTGGTTCCCTCCAGATGTTGGCTGGGAATGATGGGAGTTATAATCCAACACATCTGGAGGGTACCAGGTTGGAGAAGGCTGCTTTAGATGGCAATGCGTATTTCTTCACCTACATCAAAATATGGCACGCCAGCCCTTCTGTGTTTGGGGGAAGGTCGTGTTAATTCTGCTGTGCATGGCACTGCACATCTGGCAAGATGGCACCACTGTCAGCTGGAAGGAATTCAGTACTGGCACTTCCCAGCTTACAAATTAAGCACTGATCTTGGGCACTGTTCGGCCAAACAAAGAGGTAGCCTGGCAAAGTCAGGAATTGCCATTTGCTTGCCGATTGAGGTTAAAATGGGAGCCTTCTAGCCCCCCCTCCCCCAGTCTGGCTGTCAGTGGGGCTCTTTGCTTCTTAGAATATTAGTAACCCATGAAGGTTCTTCACATCTCGCTGCCCAGCCTCGGAAAAGAGTCTGGCAAATGTGCGCGAGGCTGTAAGAAATGTAGTTTTCCATTGAGTAAAAGCCCATTGAAGCATCAGGGTGCATTCCCTTTTAAGTACTCCCGTTCCCTCACATGATGGTATCTAATTGTTTCTTGAATGATCTTGATGTTTCTGCCTCGCTTGGCTCACCTATGAGGCCGTTCCACATTTAGATCTCTTCTCTTCCCAGCTTAGCCCATCCATGTGCTTCCCACGTCCATTTTTATGCCCTCTCTGCTTGGGGCCCCCCTGAGTGTGTGGCATTCTTCTCTCCCCGCCCCCGCCAGTGGTGAAACACTTGAAAGTGTTTTCTGCACAGCCTGTTTAAATGTTGTTTTTGTAACTGTGAGCTGGGAATAGAGGAAAGAGTGCAAGTTACTTAAACAGTGTTTGTTTTGGGGTTGGAAGTGAAATCCTCCCCCACCCACAATGCTTCTGTCAAGCAGTCCTTAGCAGGGTGGCCACGTATTAATCGTCCAAAATAAGAAGACAAAAGGAGACACTGACTTGCATAAAATTGCACATGCTGATTCATAGGTCTAGATGCAAATTTTGAAAAAGAGATACCGTACATCTCACCATAAGGTGGAGGGCTGCAACCAGGTGACTTGTGTTCCTCCCTGCTCAGCCTGCTGTCCAGGTGCTGTCGATGGACAGCTTCAAGGCCCAGCTCCTTCTTCTGACGGTTCTTTATCTTTAAGCTGGACTTGGACTGGTCAACCCTTCAAACAGAGGATGTCTTCAAAGGAGACCTTTTCATGGAGCAAAAGGCTATCAGTGGCCACCAGTCCTGATGGCTCTCTATGCTCCCTCCAGCATCAGAGGCGGTGTGTCTATGTACACCAGTTGCTGGGCAACATGGGCGGGAGGGTGCTGCTGCACTCATGCCCTGTTTGTGGGGTTCTTACATGCAGCTGGTTGGCCATTGTGTGAACAGTATGCTGGACTAGATGGACCTTGGTCTGATCCAGCAGGGCTTTTCTTATGTTCTTCCTGACCTGATAACTTCTTGTTTATCTCCTTCATGGTCTCTTGGCATCCTCCTTATTTCACTTTTTCTCCACTAGCTTTCCTGCCCTCCAAATCTCCTCTACCTGGCATATATCCCTCTTCCTTCGCCGTCTCCGTTTCTCCCCTCTTGCCTCCTTTATCCTCCCAATCTCATGTTGCCTCCTATTTCCTGCAGCATCCTCCATTTTCTCTTCAGCCTGACCCTCATCTCTTTCCCTGACATTGGTCTCCACTCTCACCTCCTCCACTTCTCTCTCTCCCATCTTCTTTTGTTCTTAAAATGGAGGATTGTCATCTATAAAAGGGGTCCTTAAGCGTAGCCATAGCGATTGCATTAGCTCCACTGAAAAGGCCATTTAAAGAGCTCTGCATTAGGTAAGGGTTTGCACATATTTAGAATATAAGCACCAGTTCAACCACGAATTGGATCTGAGATCTGCCTGTGTCAAATCTGAACCATAGGCAGCCATTGAGCAGGAGCCAAAGGTCAGAGCTGGGATCAAGCCAATGCGTAGAGCTGGGAGGGAAAATCAAGATGAGAGTCGGAGCCAGCTAAGACAAGTGTTGCCTAGGTAAAGTCCCAGGCAGAACAGGGGGCCTGTGTAGATCTTCCTATCGAGGAGAGCCAGTCACCTGCCTGGGTAGGGAGAGTCACTTCCTGGCTCTGAGAGCTGACCGTGCTCTCTCACATCTTGCTGGATTAGGTCCCAGTCTTGGGCCACAAAGTTTCCAGTTTGAGCGCTATGGTCCCCGACAGCAGGGAAATTCCCATCCTAACCAGTTTACGTGGTTAAATACAGGAATTCACGCAAATAATAATTAAAAACATGGTTGTGAAAAACAATAAACGGTGATTCAAAGCAGCAGAGCAGGGGTGTTGAACCGCTTTCCGCCTGAGGTCCAAATTCCACTTTGAAGAAGCTCTCGGGGGCCGCATTCCAGTGGTGCCCATGGCTAAAGGCAAAAGGGGCAGGGCCAAAATAGAAAAAAAAAATGCCAGCATATTTTAGCTTAAACCTCATACTGCCAGTAGCTAAGCTTTTCAACCTTTTAGAATGGGGAAAGAACTGCACAAAAGCTAGGAACCCACCAAACAATTGGTATTTGGTGGAAAGGGATAGGAACAGTGGAAAGAGGTGTGGCTACCAGAAGAACCCCAGAGGACTGAGTTTGGCCCCCGGATCTGGAAGTTCTCCACCCCTGCTATAGAGAAACTAAATCAAAGAGGGTGGTTTTTGTTTGTTTTTAAGCATGGGAAAATTAAACAGCAATCTTTCCCTGGTGCTGAAAAGATAGCAGGATAGGCTCCAGGTAAGCGTACCTGGGGAGTGAGTTCCAAACTAGAAACTAGAGTCCCAAACTAGAAACTAGTTTGACTTGAGTTCCAAACTCAACTCAACTGAGCTTAACTTAACTCAACTCAACTTGAGTTCCAAACTAGAAACTAGTGAGTTCCAAACTAGATGGCAGGATAGGCTCTGGGTAAGCCTACCTGGGGAGCGAGTTCCAAACTAGAACTTCCTTCCTGATCACCATGTGATGCCACCTCTCCCCCTCCCACCCCCCACACACATAACCTCAACTTCTTCAAAGCCACCCCCATGAATCCTTGGTGTTGATCTCTTAGGCTTCATCAATCAGGTTTTGCAGCATTTTCTCCCACTCGTGCCTCCTTGCTTGTGCCTCTCCCCTCTCTTCATCCCCTTTCTGCCTTGACCTCCCCACAACTGAAAGATTGTAAGCTGCTAGGAGCAGAGCACTGCCCATGGTTGCTCATGTTACCTACAAAGAGCCACACACAATGATGGTGCTATATAAATACAAGGTTATCCCTGTGTGTCACCTGGCAAGACGTAACAGCACCAGATACGTGGCAGAGGACTGTGTGGTGTTTCCAGCTCACATCCTCCGTCCCTGCTTGCTTTTTAGCTAAAAAGTCTCTTAGCCCCTTCTGACGCGATAGAGGAAGCCCAACGACACACAGGTCTCCCTCTTAGTTCTAGGCTAAGCAGCAGTCTTGCTTTCTGCAGCTATCTTGATCAATGAGATAACGCCGGATATCAAAAAAACCCATGAAGCCGCGTCTAGCAGTCCCTTGAGAGGTGTTTTGATTGGAGCTGGGAGTTTTGTATCAGAAGAGAAGGGAGACAGACAGGTTGTTTGAGGGGAAAGCAATCCCTTTAGACCAAACGCTGATGTTGAAGCTGAGCTACAAACACGTCTCTGCACAAGAGGTGCGACTTTATTAGGTTTCTAGGTTAAATGCTGTCTTTCCTGCTCAGGGTTTCTTTTGGTCCTGTCTTCTCTGCAGCTCATTAGCATTAATGGGGCTGTGAGTCTGACTGCTATCAAGCTAATTAGGCTCTTATTGTTTTAATACTAGGTTTTGCTCCCACCTCCACCACACACCCAATAACACTTCTGCAGCTGGAAGCATGATTCAGGAGCTGATTTCCCCAGCCAAGGAAAAGTTGCTCTTGGAAGGATGGGTGTCTGTGCATTATGTGTTTGTTGGTTTTGCAGTTAACCAGGAAGAGGAATTGATTTGCTTTGTAGCTCCTGTGAAGCAAAATATTAAACATCTGCATCCTGAGCAAATACACATGCAAGAGATGGTAGAAACTGAGTCCAAGAGAGGCTTGCCAAAGGCAACCCAATGATTCTGAGTTAGAAGTGGGTCTTGAACCAGCTGACTGCTAATCAATGTGGTGTGGTCCATTAGCCTCCTTATACCATCAAAGGCATCTGCCTTGGCTTTGAAGGAAAGGTCCCTCTTTGTCCTTCAAGGTTCAGTTTTCCACTAGCGATTAGAGGCTGCATTTTTATTTTAGTAATGAATCCATTTCTTGTACTCCTCTTCTCAAGGTGCTTCTGGTCTGTGTCAATATACATATTATTTTTTCCCCTGCATTGAGATAAAACAAGTGAAACCTTTAATATAGATTAGTTTTGACCAGCAACTGCAATGTCACTCAGTAGTATGACTTAAGAGTCAGGCTAAGGCATTGGGTGAGCCCCAACAGCAATGTTTAAAGAGGGGTGGCCAACTTGTAGGCCAAAACTTCTGGAGAACATCAACTCCTATGAGCCCTAGCTAGCATTGCCAACCACCAGCAATGATGGGAAATGTAGGCCAAAATATCCAGAGCGACACACATTGCTCACCTCTGTTTTAAGACCTATTTTTAAAATAATGTATATGTTTCTAGACCTTTTGGCTGTGGATGAGGCACGCAGTGTCTTGCTAGGAAGCTCAGAATGGAGGAGGATGCTCTGTGAGGTGTCTAGGAGGAGGGATGTATCTGGAACTAGGGATGGACAAATCCTGCCCTGTTCAGTTTTGCTCAGTTTCTCAATTTCTCAACCTTACAGTTTTCTCCCATTTTGTGCTTCAGTCTGCAATTTTTTTAAATAAAAAGTCTGCACGGAAATCCGAATGCATTTTTGTGTGCATTTCACCTGATATATGTAGTTTGGTATGGACTTGCCCCTAATATATGCATTTTTGCAAGCCATTTCCCCTTAAAGAACGTAGTCCTGTACATTATTTTTTTACTAATGTGTGCAATTTTGTGTGCGCCCTTTCCCAGTATGCACATTTTAAAATTGGGAACTGCAACACAAACTTTTGAAATGTGCAAATATCAAAGTACAACTGTTTTGACTCATGTATTGGGTCAGGAAGTACACGTAAGTTCTCGTTAAAATGTGAACTGAACAGATTTCTATGCCATCCCTGTCTGGAACACTTCCTTCTCATTAATTTCCCATTTCCTTCTGTCCTGCCTCAGAATGTTTAATTCTGGAAAGAGCGACAAATAAACTAAACAACAGCAACAGACACCTCACTTTGCAGTGAGAGATGTTTTAACTAATGTCTGAATCCTATGCAAATAGTTGCGAACATCTTAGTTGAAACGCTTGGCGAGTTTTCATTTAGGAACGTAAAACCTTTAAATGTTTTCTTTCTACCCTCCTCTCAAATCCCAGCCATCACTACCGAGACATAAAATTGTGCATACAAGCAAAACCCAAGTTCATCAAAGTTCTCCAAATTCCACCTCAAAGCCCGTTCTGTCTTGTGTCCATATCAGATTGAGATCTTTGTTGTTTTCCTTTCACCTGACAATTGGTGTGTATTTTTCCAAATGTATGCATCAGTTGTGCACATCTTTGAAATGTGCAGGTCATTGAGTGCCTTGAGAAGAGAAGACTGAGGGGAGATAGGAGAGCGCTCTTCAAGGACTTGAAAGGTTGTCACAGAGGGGAAGGCCAGGATGTCTTCTCCATCATCCCAGAGTGCAGGACACGGAATCATGGGCTCAAGTGACAGGAAGCCAGATTCCGGCTGAACATCAGGAAAAACTTCCTGACTGTTAGAGCAATACAACAGCGGAACCAATTCCCTAGGGAGGTGGTAGACTCTCCCACACTGGAGGCATGCAAGACGAGGCTGGACAGCCATCTTTCATGGATGCTTTGAATTGGATTCTTCCATTGAGCAGGGGGTTGGACTTGATGGTCTTATAGGCCCTTTCCAACCCTACTATTCTATGAATCTATGATTCTATCTTCTCCCATTGATTAAAATGTGTTTGTGTGCATTTTTCCAAAGCATGTGTGCTGTCAAATACATTTTTT
The DNA here is from genome assembly GCF_057233095.1 of Heloderma suspectum. NCBI lineage: Eukaryota > Metazoa > Chordata > Lepidosauria > Squamata > Helodermatidae > Heloderma > Heloderma suspectum. The sequence goes on along the minus strand of NC_139471.1, from coordinate 9,745,454 downwards.
GATCCATGAATCACTTCGCAAACTCGGAATCATACGGACTTCCACTTGAGTCTGTGTTCTGCCTGGAAGGTGTGAACTGGGTAGTTCCTGATCAAAACTGAACTGAAACAAATTTCTCATACTGAGGTTTTTTTGCTCATATTCAGAGTGAACATTCTTCCTCCACCACAGTGTGAAATTAAGGCGCAGCTACAGCAGTGCATTTTGCAGTTGTCGTGGCGAGAGGGGAAGCCGAAGCTGTAGTGAGGGTGGTTAGTTAATCAGATTATAATTGGCTAGTTAAAACCTTGTGATGGAGTTGGAGACTGTTTTGGTGCCATTGCTGTGCCTCAGAAGCCGGGCCTCAGGTGCCTGGCGGAACATCCTGTGCCGACATCTGGAACCAGTTGCAATACATCACTGTCAAAACTGCTTTCTATACGTATCTGCATTTACACATTAGTTACCCACGCAGCACTCATCAAAAAAGCTGAACAATCTTGACACGGCGTCCCTGGTGGAACTGCAAAGGTGAACCGAAGTTGGGAGGCAGCGTCTCGCGTCACTGTCTGCTGCGCTTGTACAACAGGAAGCCTGATTAAAACTGAAAGGAAAAATTTATCGTCAGCTTCTGCTTTGTATCATTTTACCTATAAAAGGGTGGAGGGGGACTAGTATTCTATCCAACTGTACCTGTTTTCTGAGTAGTCACACATACCTGCTTTTTTCCCGACGATGCGTGCTGTTTGTATCATGCTGCGCTACGTGTCCTCTCAATTGTGCCTCTTGACTGGTGGAATACCCATTTCTTTATCTTGATGCTTTTGCTGCTTCTAACAACTCTGCTAGCATATGCTGAGATTGGGGGCTGTGTGTGTGAAATTTCTAGGGTTTGAGAGCCAGCTTTGTATGGCACCCTGAAAAAACAGACCTGTGTGTACGTGAATACTTCCTAGGCAACAGGGAAATAAATGCATGTTTAAAGTGAAAGTTTCTAAAGGTTTGGTACTGTTAATATTGAACTATAACAGGATGATACTGAGAATTAAAGAGTCAGGACATAATAACAACAACAACAACAACATTTATTTATTTATTGCATTTATATCCCGCCTTGTTCCCTCTTGCAAGGAACCCAAGGTGGCTGACATTATCCTCCTCCTCTCCATTTTATCCTCACAACAACAACCCTGTGAGGTAGGTTGGGCTGAGAGTCTGTGACTGGCCCAAAGTCACCCAGTGAGCTTCCATGGCCAAGTGGCGACTAGTACCCGGATCTCCCGGCTCCCAGTCCAACACTCTAGCCACTACACCACACTGGCTCTCTAATAAATGAGTAAGTAATTATAGACACCTCCCCCCCACCGCCAACAAACAAAAAACATTCATGTGTCAGTGATGCCTTCAGACCTATCCCAGTCTTGGAACAAATAGATAAAAAATTAAAAGTAAGTACGGCGCACTTCCCCACCCCCCACCTTGAGAAATTTGAATTGTAAGTTCTTCAGGGCAGGGACCTGTCTTTGTTTCTGTGTGTTTCAATTTCGTTTGCTTTCCGCCATTGTGCTATATAAAGTAATACTAACTTGGGCCTGCAACAGACTTCAAGGGTTGAGAAAGTAGGCAGATAACTTTTTCTTCCTCGCCTATAATGCTCGAACCCAGGGTCATCCGATGAAATGGACTGGCGATAGGTTCAAGGACAACAAAAGAAGAAGTGGTGATTAATTACTGGTTTGGATGGTTATAACATGGGCTTGGATGAGTCCATGGAGGAGGTAGATAGGGATGTCAGAGAAATCTGAAACAAATTTAAATGACTTCAGATTTCTGTGTATTTGACCTATGGATTTTTCAACAAACTGACATCTTCCAAGGCGTGTGGATTGCATGGACTTGAGGACCATTTTTTAAAACTTCCCACAATTGTACTCAAAATCAGTTGTATAAAAAGTATAGAAGTTAGTGGAAAATTGACTAATATATATATACCCTTTTTTAAGCTCCCCACCACCACCAATGTTTTATGCATCTCAGATCTCTCTGTGTGGCGTGGCGAGGGGAAGTGGACATGGTCTCCTGGGGACCCAAGGAGACACTTGTATGTGTTGCTTTAGTGTGAATGATCTGTAAAAGTCCGAGACCTGACCTAAGTCATCAGGACCATGCTAAGTCATCAGGACCTTGGGAGGGGGAGGAGGAAGAGAGGTTAACTGAATTATAAGACAAATCCGTTTATTCCCTTTTAAAAAGTAGCTAGCTTTGGAGAACCATTTCAAGATTTACAGCCAGGTTGTAACATCTGCAGATTTGCAAGTTGGGGTTTGATGCAGGTTGAATCATGGGAGCTGGTCTAATTGGGTAATATTACAAACCCTGCAGTAAAAAGAAATGGGGCGGGGGGAATCATGAGTTTGTCAGCATGCTCCAATTAGCATTGCTTATACCTATTAATAACAGGCACTGTCAAATGGGGTGGGGAAAGTGTTTACACAGGTGAGTAAGGAGTTTGTCACACTGGGTTGAAATACACCTCGACCAAACAATAAGTTTTCTTTTGTATATAATGTGGCTTTTAAAAGATTTGCCATCTTGACTAGGAGCATGTGAAGGAAGAGTTCAGCATGGAATGTTTGCCTTTTGAATGACCTCCTTTCTCCTCCACCTAAAAGAGTAATTGCAGAAAGGAACTCGCTCCGCTTCTGCTGCTGGGTGGCTTTCTGGGTCTTTGTGAGTGACTCAGGGCACCATGCAACTCTGAAGTTACAAACGTGGAAGGAACGTTGGCAGGATCCTTCCAGAAAGCTGAGTTTGGGACTTCTAACCTAAGGAGAACCGTGTTGGATCAAACCTAGCTGGTCCAGCATTCTGTTTGTACAGTGGCCAGCTAGACTGCCTCTGGGAAGACCCCCAGAGGGACATGAGTGCAACAGCACTCCTTGTTCATGATCCCCAGCAACTGACATACAGAGGCCTACTTGCCACTGATATTGGAGGCAATATGTATCCATCATGACTAGTAGCCATTGATACTCTTCTGGCTCATCCGGGTTCCATTGTTCGAACTCTGTTTACATCTTAGCCCCAGTTTTTCACGTTGGCGGTTCTGGGCCATGCTGTTGTAGCATCCCAGCGAGACAAACCTCCGACAGTGGTACTTCCCCATAGCCTGCCCCCGTAGAAGCCAGGCCCATAAACCATCCTTCCCCAACCTAGTGCCCTCCAGACGTGTTGGCCGCCAACTCCCTTGGGCAAGACACCCTCAATGGGCCTCCTCTCTTAGTGAGACTACGTTCTCACCGCCATGGTCACCAGCTGTGCTTGCTCCTCCTCCTCTTTCTCATCATGGCTACCACAAGCTTGTTTGGCAGGCAGGGAGCCAGGGAGCAATTGGGCTGTGGCATCTCCTGCCCCTCCTCCTCATCACCACCGTTGTCTGGGCCAGAGCGAGAGGCAGGGGAAGAAGCAGGTTGCAATGGTGAAAAGGAGGAACAAGTCCAGGGGGCTCTGGCCAGTGGGCCCCTGCTGAGAAGTGGACCCCCAGCAGGTGCCCAGACATGCCTACCCTTGGTGCCAGCCTGCGGTAAGGGGTGTTGCCAGCTCCCTACTGGATGTGTCCTTCAGTGCCTTGGATTTGCTTCCAACCTTGCTGTATAAATGGAGCACTTTCCACAATGGCATCTGATCCATTCCCGTTACCCTGCTCGACTCTTCCTAGAGCCCAAATTGAGGGAGGCGAAGTAAGTGCAGGATCCCCAAAGCTGCACAGCCGCTTGGTCGACAGCAGCCCAGAGCGGGGCCTGCCAGTTCTCCAGTGAGCCTCAGAAGGCCCGCTCCTGCTAGGAGACCCGGGGTCCTCTTGGCCTGCCAAGCTGTCACTTCCTAACATCTCCCCATAAACGTGACGAACAGCTGCGGGGCTGTTCCACAATTCCCCTGGCGCCCGCTGGAACTGTCCCGTGGCTGTCCTAGTTAAATGGGGAAGTCACAGAAGAGTGGAGCTGTGTGATGCGTGAACGCCGCCCATCCCTGCAGCTGGCACGTCAAGTGTCCCACAGAAATGTTTTCACAGATGGAGAACTCTTTGAGCCGAACAGATAATTCTCCGCAGTCAAAGATTGCCTCTTCCCACTGATTCATTCAGGGATCTGCCTACCCAGTAGCATCCCGGCGAATGGTGGCTCAGTGACTTGCTTCCGAGTCTGTGTGGACTTTGGGTGTGTGTGTGTGTGTGTGTGTGTATGTACTTCCATTCCTGTGCCCATCATCTTGTGCAATGGCTGCAACCGTGTTGTGAAGGGAATCAAATGGGAGTGAAGAATTGAAGGGTTAGGGTCACTGCTTTAGAATCTTTTACGTATCGAACGAATTCATGCCCTGGCTCTCCAAACAAACTAACAAAAACATCTGCGATGGCTTCCCCCCAAAAAACCAATAAAATAAAATAAAAATTGTACTAAAATTACTGTCATGAAACTGGAAAATCACAGCAGCAGAAATAAAATCCAGATAAAACGGTGATAAAAACCAGGTAAAAACAGCAGCGATAAAACACAATTTACATTATGACCAGGGATGAGGGAAAATGTTGCTTGGTCTTCGTTTTTAAGTGAATGGGCCCAGTTTGCACTTCCTGGGCTAGTATTTGGATCAGAACGCAGTTATCCTTCAGACCGTGCATTTCTTCAAATTTTGCAATGCAGTTCTTGGTTCAAAAATTGCGTACAAAAATGCGTGTATAAGGGAAAGTTGTGGATGAAAATAAATGCAAATTTTTCTTTGTGTGTTGATTTTAAATTGCAGAATGTTGCAGAAGTAAGACCGAATGGACTTCTGACTGAATACATGCAAAACGGACACAGACTGGATACAGACTGATTCATACATCCCCATAGTATACATTATTAACAGATTGAGTAAAAAGACTGGTGAGATGGACATGCGGTGCTTGGAATAGAGACCTAGGGAGAGCAATCCACAAACAGGGTGCCACCGCAGAGAAGGTTTTGCTTCTGGTAGCTGTCAACCTTTCCTCTGAAGACAGAAACACCTGAAGCAGGGCCTTGACAGGTGATCTCAGTGTTTGGGCAGGTTCATAGGACAGTTGCGTGGTTAGTTCTGTACGGCTGGTTAGCTCAGGAAATATCCCTTGCCTTCTTACTTTCAACTGCTGCATTTCCCAAGATAGCTTATCTCATCCTGAAAGATTCCCCCCCCCCCCCGTCAAGGAAGCGAAAGATTTGGTACCTCAGAATCCTTCTGTTTCCCATGCTTACAGGCAAGTTTGATGCTGGTATTGATTAGGATAGGCTGTCCTTTCAGTTGAGCAGGGATGCTGAACCTCTTTCAGTCCAAGGATCAAATTCAATTTCCAAGAAGCTCATGGGGGCTGCACCCCAGTGGAAAATACCTCCATATTTTAGCTTAAAGAGCTAACTGCCAGTAACTAAGAGCCTTTCCACAGAAGGCATTTATTTTGTGCTCATGATTCCTCGCCCATGGTAGTTTGCAGGTACTTTACATCATGTCGTCATTCTGCAGAGCCTCTTCTATTGTTTGCAACCATTATAGCATTTTTTTTCTCCTAACAAGGAAAGTCTGGAATTTCTGTCAACCGCAGCATGAAAACCTGATGTATTTGCACAATTCCACTACACCACAGTGCCACCTAGTGGTTGTGCAATGGAACATATGGAAAGACAGAGGAAGAAACCCCCTGGGGGGGAAAAACCAAGTGTAAAGGAGCCGATCTTAATCCCACAAAAAAATCGGAAGCAGAAGCCTCAGTAAGGCGGCAGGCCAAAAACCTAATGTAGAAAAGCCCTAAACTTTAGGAGAGGCATTTCAACCTTTTAGAATGGGGGAGGCTGGATTTGGCTTAACAGGCCTGAATTTCTGCAGCCTTGTAACAGAGCCTTTTCACTACCACAGGAAGTAGCGATGGCCACCAATTTGGATGGCTTTAAAAGGGGGCTAGACAAATTCCTGGAGGAGAAGGCTATCAGTGCCTGCTAGTCTTGATGGCTATGTGCTACCTCCAGTACCAGAGGCAATGAGCCTGTGTACACCAGTTGCTGGGGAACATGGGCAGAAGGGTGCTGTTGCACGCATGTCCTGCATGTGGGTTTTCCGTGGGCAGCTGGTTGGCCACTGTGTGAACAGAATGCTGGACTAGCTGGACCCTTGATCTGATCCAGCAGGGCTGTTCTCTTGATCTGATCCAGCAGGGCTCTTCCAATGTTCTATGTTCTAACCTCTTTCAACCCAAAGGCCAAACTCCATTTGGAAGAAGCTCTCTGGGGCCAGTGGTGCGAGAGGCTGAAGGCAAACGTTACAGGGCCAAAATCCCCCAAAGGCCAGCATCTTTTAGCTCTTCCTGCCAGTAAATAAGCTTTAGAAGAGGCATTTCAACCTTTTAGAAGGGGGGAAATGCTACAGAAAAGCCAGGAAACTACTCAGTGGTCAGGGAAAAGGGTGTGGCTTTCAGGGAAGCGCTGGATGGCCACATCAGGGCCCCGGGCATGATATTTTGCACCCCTGATCTAGCAAGGGGGGAAACCCTGTGCTCAGTTGGGTAGCAGGCATCACCTGAATGCCTCCAGTGCCGCGATGAAGCTGCATATGTCTTGTACGTAGGGGAAAATAACGGAACAGCGTATGCAGATGTGTTTTGGGGTTTTGTAGTTACGTTAGTAATTAGCGTAAGCGTGTATGTGTTGCTCTGTTTACCATAAAAATACTTAACATTTTATAATGTTTGTCTGGATGTTCAAAGTGTTTAATTAGATGCAATATGATGATGACGTTGATGATGATAATAATTTACAATAACCTTGATGGGTAGGACAGGATGCTGTTGCTGCCATCATCCCTGGGAGTAGCCAGGCTTCCTTTCCGCCCACCCCATTGCCACCCTACAAGCCTTATCTTGCCAATAAAAGCATTGCAAATTGTTCTGGAAAGCAAACAGAATATGCGCTCAATAAGTCAAAGTAGAAATTCCACTTCTGAGTGTAGAATTAAAATACACACAACTGGATATGGAACTGTCCTTTAGCACTTTTATTTCCCCTTCTCCTTCTCCCTGCCCCCCTCCAGCATATTTATTACAAAATATGTAGAAAAGCACACAAACAAAAGAGAGGAGGCATTAAACTTTTCTCATACATGGAGGAGGCGACACAGTGAAACCATTTATTATCTGCTTGGAAAGTAGTTACAATTCGGTAGGATATAAAGCTGGTGCCGTCACCAAAAAGCTGTTGTGCATTATAATTTCTCTCTACTCCCAGTGGCTTTGGCAACTAGAGGGGGAAAGGTGGTGGTGGTGGTGGGGTGCGTGCGTGCGTGTGTATCTGTCAAGCAGGAGGGGCGGGATGCAGCTCTTGAGCCTTTCCGGAGGTTCTCCCAGGCAGGTTCTCCCAGGCTGAGGCGGTCTTATTGAAACCAAACATCACCGTGTATGACAACTTCACTCAATTGTAGCCCGCTGCTGCTGCACTAGCCTGCAGAGAAACATTGAATCCATTTTGGCTATGACACTCAATTTTACTGTAAAACACATTCATGTTGACATAGCATCAGTTTTCAGAAGGATTATATGCATGCAAGGACCCTTCCCTTCCTTACAGCCAGCCGTTTCCCTCTCTTCTCCTGTGAGCGCTTGTATATTATAGAGCTAGACTTTCAGCAATTTTTACTGGAAATGGTTTCTGCTGTTTATTGGGGGAAGCCATAAGCAGGGCAACAAAAAAACCTCACTGTTAGCTTGTTGCATGAACCCGCAGTGGCCCATGGACTGCATCGTTTCGTTCACTGGAGTAGAATTTCCATGTTTCAACCCACTGTGCTTTATATTCTGGAAGTTCTACGGGGTGTCCTCTTTCTGTCAAGTTGGAATACTGCTGCTGCTACTACATTCATGACTGAGAATGCACAAATGTTATGCCATAGAGCTGCCTTCTCTGGTGCAACGGATGGTGTGTTTGCTGTGCGGTCTTGTCCTGGTCCCAAGAAGGAGCCCATGACGCAAGAAGGGCTGAGCCAGGCCAGCCTGTGAAGTATGATGGAGAGCTTTGAGCGGGGGAGCCTGGTGGCTCCGATGTCAGAGGGGCGGCGAATCTGCTCTGGGTTTCAGTCAGAGCCAGCCAGAACCCTAAAGGAGCTATGCAGAGTGCTGAACCCTAGCCCCAAAATGGCCTCAGCACCACGGAGAGCTCCTTTAGAGTTCTGACAAATCCGCTCTGGGTTTTAGCCAGAACCAGTCAGAACTCTAAAGGAGCTTTCCATGGTGCTGAAGCCATTTTAGGGCTAGGTTTCTGCACTCTGCATAGCTGCTTTAGAGTTCTGTCTGGTTCTGGCTGAAACCCAGAGCAGATTCGCTGCCCCTCTGACATCGGAGCCACCAGCCTCCACTGGCTTCAGGTGAGCTGGTTGTAACAAGAACTGGAGGTGAACAGAGGCCTTTGGAGGCTCTGCCTCCAGTCCACCTTTCCTACGCTCTGCCCCGTTGTCAGAAAACAGCAGACTCTTGAAGGGCCAACCCTCTGACCTCCAGACAGGTGCTTCTCATTCCCTCAGCCTGGTGCATTGTTGGGTTGGGGAGTTAGTGTGGGAGACCAGTGGTTCTTCAGGACTGAGGTGGGTGGGGAGGAGCACTCAAGGCCCTGATTCCAGTTCAGCAGGTTCTGTCTCAGTGTCCTGTGTCCAGTCTAGCCGGTGGCGTGGCAGCCTCGGACATGGCCAGCCCTGTGAGGAGAGACTGAAAGAACTGGGCATGTTGAGCCTTGAGAAGAGAAGGCTGAGGGGAGATAGGAGAGCGCTCTTCAAGGACTTGAAAGGCTGTCACAGAGAGGAAGGCCAGGATCTCTTCTCCATCATCCCAGAGTGCAGGACACAGAATCATGGGCTCAAGTGACAGGAATCCAGATTCCGGCTGAACATCAGGAAAAACGTCCTGACTGTTAGAGCAATATGACAATGGAACCGATTCCCTAGGGAGGTGGTGGGCTCTCCCACACTGGAGGCATGCAAGACGAGGCTGGACAGCCATCTGTCAGGGATGCTCTGACCTGGATTCCTGCATGGAGCAGGGGATTGGTCTCGATGGTCTCATAGGACCCTTCCAATCCTACTGTTCTATGATTCTATCCTCCAAGCTTGAGCCATGACATATGACTTAACTAATGGAGACCGGGATCCAACTACCTGTTAAGTCTTAAATTCCCCTGGGCAGCCTTGGGCGCATTGCCTGACCCAGGGATGGGGAACCCCTTTCAGGCCAGTGGCCAAATTCAGTTTCTCGGGGGCCGCATTCCAGTGGTGAGTGGGCCTGAAGGCAAAGGGGGTGGAGCCAAAGGCAAAAGAGGTGGGGCAAAATACATTACATACTAGCATATTCTAGCTTAAAGCTCTTACTGGCAGTAAGTAAGCCACAGGGGAGGCATTTCAGCCTTTTAGAATGGGGAAAATGTGTCCAAACATTGGAAAAACACCAAAGTATCGGTGGTCAGGGGAAAGGGGTGTGTGGGGCCATGGACCTGTGGGAAATCCTGAGCAAGTAAGGTGCTCGAAATTCCTCAGTCCCCCCCCCCCCCCGCCCCAATACTCTTATCTGCAGGCAACTTCTCTCACAATGTTCAGCCATCCAGATCACTGCACAAAAGGCCTTTTTTTTAATGGTGGCTGGAGATGCACTCCTAAGTTGCCTGTATTGATTGATTATCACATCTGTAGCCAGCTTTTTTCCTCCAAGGAGCCCAAAATGGCATACATGGTCCTACTCCTCTTCCTCCTCCCCATTTTATTCTCCTGACAGCCAAGTAGAGCCAAGTCTCCCAAGACCCAGTCCACTGCTCTAACCACTACACCGCAAAGGCTCTCTTTTGTAGAAGAAATAAGAATAATTCTGCCACCGCCACCAGAAGAAAAAGGAATAACTTGGTGAAATTCAGATGTATTACTTTTCTCATGTGAGGGAAAGGTACTGTGGAAGATGTAATCTTGAAGTGGCCCCCGCAGCGGCGTTACCAGGGACGGAGTTAGAGCGTGACTCCAGAGTTTCGCTTCTGATGTGGAACCTTCTCCAATGCTGTTGTGTTGTCCAGGCCTGTGTGGTATACCGGAGAGCATGTTGGGCTTGCGCTGGGGAGGTGTGGGTTCAAATAACCACTCGGCCATGAAGCTCAGGCAGCAAATGTCATTTTTAAGCCTTTTGGGCTATTTCATAGAATCATAGAATCATAGAATAGTAGGGTTGGAAGGGGCCTACAAGGCCATCGAGTCCAACCCCCTGCTCAATGCAGGAATCCTCAATGCAGGAATCTCCTCTAGTCCTAGGCATGCCAGCATCTGGGACTGAGAAAAGGCGCTCTGAAAATCCATGCGAGGAAGTATCCCCCTCTGTCTTGTAGTCTCAGAGCAGCTTACGTTCAGTTTAGCTGAATGCAAAATGCCTTTTGTATCCCAAGGGGTTCATAATCTCTAAGTAATTAAATGGCTTGGGGGAGAAAAGAGGCCAAACGAATGTGAAAATGGCATTTAATGGACGTGAAATCCAAAGTCAAAACAACAAAAGATGAATTAGAAATGGGAAATCCTTAAAAGAGAAACACACACACACCTGGGACAGTAGCAGCGAGTAGCAATCTTCTCTTCCCTCTTTCGCTCTTAAACTCCAGTATCACTTGTCTCCTCCACAACCTATAGTATACCTCACATGACATTAAAAACACATGCACAGATGAGCCAAACACCAGAGACATTCAGTCCTCGCCACCCAAAGGGCCGTGCTTTTTGCAGGAAGCCCTGTGCTGGAGAGCTTTTTCTTGATGCTCTCTGGACCGTTGCCTAAGAGAGAGGGAAGGAGATCTTGGCTCCCAGGCGTCACAGTGTTCCTCTTCCTTCTGCAGCAGCAGCAGCAGTGGGGCAGAATCTTCAGCCTGTGGGTCCAGTCTGGCCTCGTGGGCTCCACCATCCAGCCTGCCGAGCCTTGAGATCCACCAGGCCTCCAAGCCTCACCCCTGCAGGAATCCCCCCCCCCCAAAAGGCAATCCCTGCCGTTATATCCGACTTGAGAGTGGAGATAACAGCAGGGATGCAGATGGGGATGCCAGGTGCCACATGAAGCCTGTGACTGCTAGCCTGGGGAAGAGCAAAGGTTCCGCACTTCTGGACGATCATGACTGGAATCTGATTGTACGTCGGGTTCCACCTTCAGTATCAGGTGTATGTTTGCTTTGTTGTATATTTTTCCCAGCCTGCACACTTTTCAGAGATTTCTTGAGGGTTTTTTTTTAATGTGCAACTGCACATTGTTATTAATTTGATTTGATTTGTACCCCGCCTTTCTGCCAAGAAAGTGGCATTCAGGGTGGCTTACAATCATGGATAAATAAAAACGTGATTCAGGTGATAATAAAAGAGATACAGTTAAAAACACAACAGTAATAGAATATGAATGGCTCCCAGCCCAACAGACCTTCTTACAGGCCAAAGGCCCACTTGAATAAAAATGCTGGCAGAAGGATAGCCAGCATCATGTCCTTTGGCAGGGAGTTCCACAGTCCCTTGGCAGGGAGCAACCACCAAGAAGGCCCTCTCTTGCATCTCTACCAGACGCACCTCTGTAGGCGGCGGTACTGAAAGAAGGGCTTCTCCTTAAGATCTTAAAAGCTGGCAGGCTGGTATGGGAGAAGGTCGTCTTTCATGGCCAATGGTCAGGGATTATGCGAGTTCTATTCCAAAACATCTGGAGGGCACCAGGTTGGCTACCCCTGAGCTAGGGGCTCTTGAGATGGCTAGTAACACACTGTATTTTACAAAAATCATCAAAATTGGATGGGGGCACTGTTGAGTGTTTGTGTTGTGGCATATGTTTGAAAAGCCTTGCTAAAATGTTGGAACAGTCACCACCAGTAGGCTCCAGCCTTGACCGCCCAAAGGGCTGCCTGGCCTGCAGATCTCGGTATGTATGGCCTGTGCAATCAAATCCACCTTTTCTTTTATTCATGTGCAAGACCCGTCTGTTGCTGCTTTTCCGCAAATAGCACTCCAGGTGGCTTACCGAAGAATAAAACATCTTAAAAATGTATAGTATCTTAAAATGCACATTGCAATAACACCAGAGTAAGGCATAGCACGGTACAAAAACAAAGCAATGAAAGCAATCATTCGGCCACCAGTGCGCAAGCGCAATCAGAACCCAAACCAGGGGTGTTGAATCCCTTTCAGCCAGAGGCCAAATTCCATTTTGGAGATGCTCTCGGGAAAGGGTAGCATATTCCAGTGGTGGGCATGGCTGAAGGTAAAAGGGGGCAGGGCCAAAGGTGAAAGTGGCGGGCCCAAATGCCAACATATTTGAGCGCAGTGCTCTCACTGGCAGAATTTCGGCCTTAGGAGAAGCATTTCCACCTGCATACAAGCTGGGAAGCCACCAAATGGTTGGTTGTAGGGGGGGATAGCGTGGCTCCCTGAGGGACCCTGGATGGCTGAATTTGGCCTCCAAGGCTGAGATGCTACACCCCTGAACTAAACCATATGAGAAAAGGTTTGGAATTAATTCATCAAGTCACCAGATACGACAAGCAGAGAGGAAATGCCTTGCTGGAAGGTCCCTCAGAGGAAGTGGCTGTGAACGACTCAAGCAAGCAAGCCATGCCACGTTCCACGGGGGAAGACGAAGCAAATCGAAAGTCAGTGGCCGACGCCTGCCAGCTGGGTGCGGAGCATGAGCAAACCTCCCACCCAGCAACAGTGCATCACTGGGAAGAAAGACCTGGTGCGAGAGTGGGGTGAATTATTATGGTCATCATGCCCGGCCTCTCAGCTTCACTAGGGCAGCCATCTGTTTGGCTGCACTCAGCACCCAAATGCCAGAGCAGACCTAACGTTCAGCGCCTTGGAGAGCTCTTTTAGAATTCTGGCTGGTCCTGACTGGAACCCAGAATGGATTCACAGCCCCACTGGAGCCACCAGCCTCCACTGGAATTCACTTCTTTATTTATTGCATTTCTATACCACCCAGTAGCTGAAGCTCTCTGGGTAGTTCACAAAATGAGACTAAAAACCGTAAAGTACAACCACATAGTAAAACTGAATGCAACATGCCTGCTTTATATTATAAAGCCTGAAGTTTAAAAAAAGAATAAAACCAAAGTTAAAAAAAAAAACCAGGATAAAAGCCAGCAGCAGGGCAAAGATCTAAAAACACTTCTTTTTTTGAACTGAAGGACTAAAAAGCCTGGGAGGTTGAGGGAATTCCACAATTGGGGCACCACCACTGAAAAGTCCCTGTCCTTAGTAGCCACTTGCCTCACCTCATTCAGTGGGGGCACCTGGAGAAAGGCCTCTGAGGATGATCATAGGATCTGGGCATGTATGTATGGAAGGAGATAATCATTCAGGTCGCTTGGCCCCAAGCTGCTCAGGGCAGGTTTCCCTAGCCTGCAGTCCAACACATCTGGAGGCCACCAGGTGGGGGAGGCTGGTTTAGGGTTTTCTGGGTGAATACCTGCACTTCTAATTGTGCTTGGAAATGGACTGGTGTCGGTGCAGAACATAGAGCATTGGCATAATGTGATCAAATCAGCCAGGCCCTGTTAGCAATCTTGCTGCTGTGTTTTGCAGTTTCTGGACCGTTTTCAAAGGCAGCCCCATGCATAACACATTGTCAGAATCCAAACGTGAGGTTTTCAGAGCCTGGTATCTCAGCCCACGCTGAAACCCACTTGTGTCTACTTCTGTGCGAGGTTGTGTTGCTTCCGAACATGGACGGTCCGACTGGCCGTCGTCGCTAAAAGTCACCAATAGATAGACCCATCCTCCATGAATCCATGTAATCCCCATGCTGGTTTGTGATAGGAATTTGGCTCTTCGGTATTTCGGTGCCGTGGTCGCCAGATGAAAGGACGACTTTGTGCTCGGGTCATATGCTGTTTGATTCTGGACCCAAAATGTGTTTCTGGAATGGTTCTGCAACGGTGACTGGCATAGAGGCCTCCTCCTGAACACATTTACAGGATTTGCAGTTTGTGGTTTTCTTGTGCCAGTTGGTTGCAGCTTCCGTTGGGGACCTTGCTTTCTTTGGTGGGAGAACATGGTGGGTTAAGTTCTAGCCGTCTTCTCTTTCCCGCAGGCCTGTGCCCCGCCTCGCATCTGTGGTCTGCTTGGATCTCAGCCTTTCTGTTCATTGCAGGCACCATGGTGAAAGATGTGCTGTTAATTGCAGAGAGGTGCCCTTGTGAAAATAATCTTCTTTTTCCAAAAAGTAGCCTGATGACTTTATAGCACGGAACATGATTGTCCTTCCCTTTCCTGTCTATGACTACCCGTCTGTCCCCGACAGAATACACAGGCTGTGTTTTGGGGGTGGTTTATCTTTATTTTATTTTATTTATTTATTTATTAATAAAAGACAAAATGCCTTGGGGAAACAAAAGGTCTTAATGGCTGGTGCTTGGTATCCTTGACAACAGTCCCCAAAGAATATTACATTAGGGGCACGGGAGAACTTTTAAAAAAATAAGTAATGGAATTCCGTCTCCGTGATGCTTTTAGTAGTCATTTCGGCCACGGTGCAGCGAGGTCATAAGCTGAGCTCGGTGAAGGGAGCCAGAACATGAAATGATGCTGAGAGAACGTCTGGGAGATGAGAGGTACAGAATTACAAGCGAAAGTGCAGGCCTGCTGAGGCAATTACAGCTTAATGGGGTCATTTGGAAGGCAATTGCCAGGGGTTAATGTAGTATGGAGAGATGAGGTGAGATTGAAGTGAAATTTGGGGCTGGGAATGTGTTAAGATGAAAGATCAGAGTGTAGCGGATTCTGCAAAGCGCAGGAAAAAAGGTTTATAGCATGCAAAAAAAAAATGGGGGGTGGGTGGAAAAGAAAATAGAATAAATAGTAGTCCAGCTGCTTCTAAATAAGTAAATAAAACCATGGCGGGGACCTTTTAATATTTTGGTGTGTCTGCTTGGAACAGGCCCTCTTCTAGAAGGTGCCTGTTAATGATGAAGGCTTGATTGGATGTCAAAGTTCTGCTTCACACAGACAGAAAGTCTGTGCAGCCCACTGAGTGCCAGCATGCTTTTCTCCAGCACCGCCTGGCCTTGAAAGGGATGGCGGTCGCACAGAAGCAGCACTTAGTGGATTGCAGTAAATATGCATGTGGGCTTCCCACGATGATTGTTCTTGCTCCGTGCAGCCTCCCGATATTTCTGAACTGAGCTCGTGGCTCTGTTTCTGCCATGCTTTGGTATTTTCTGTTGTAAGAACCCAGTGTTTTGGAACTAAAAAGTAAGACACAGGCCCACATGCACATATTTTGATGTATTTTCAGTGGATTCATCACTTTATCTTTTCAGGCATTAAAATAATACCTAGCGAGGTGTCAAAATATTACGAGAACATAAGCTAGCATTCGCCAAGTGTGGGTATTTTGGTGCGCTTAAATATTACAGGTGTTTTAAATTAAAAACGTCAAACCATGAAGGCATAATGGAAGTCATCTTTTTTTCCCCCTTTAAAAGAAAAAAAAAACCACATAGCTGCAAGCTGTGTGCAGCCTATTTGGCCTGGAATACAGAGCTTCCCTCATGGTGAAGGAGGAAAGTTCATAAGAATTCAAAGGACAAAAGCGATCATTATGCCTTGTTACCTCAGCTAGTTCATTACCTTAATTGCCGAGCGTAATCCAGGCTTGGAAGAAAACTCTGGGGCTTTAAGGAGATCAACACCGGCACCTTATGGCACAGAAAATGGAAACCCTTTCCTGTTACTAGGCTGCTCCCAGAGCTCTAAACCTTGATCAAAGGCTGAACTTTTCTTAAGGTTGGCCATGTGAAAATCCCCCTAGAGCTGTACCAGGCGCTGAACCGTAAGGAAGTATAGTAGGTTGAGCGCCATTTCTGTTTGAATGTGTGACCGTCCCGGATCACTGGCTAGTGAGAGCACGTTATCATTCTCTCAGGTGAAATTTTTAACATAGTTATGTTTAGCGAGGGATAATGGTCTCTTTGGCTCTCTGTGCATGGCATGGACTGAAGGAAACTCCCAGCGTGCAATGCTGCCGCTAGGGTGTTTTGTGCATGTGAGCCAATGCAGGGAAATCGAATCGAGCCAAGGCCTTGCAGGTTTCCTGGGAACATGCATACTCTTGCGATAGGCACTCTTTTTGCTTTTATTCTCAGTTTTATTCCTGGGAACGTGCATACTCTTGCGATAGGCACTCTTTTTGCTTTTATTCTCAGTTTTATTCCTGGGAACGTGCATACTCTTGCGATAGGCACTCTTTTTGCTTTTATTCTCAGTTTTATTCCTGGGAACGTGCATACTCTTGCGATAGGCACTCTTTTTGCTTTTATTCTCAGTTTTATTCCTGGGAACGTGCATACTCTTGCGATAGGCACTCTTTTTGCTTTTATTCTCAGTTTTATTCCTGGGAACGTGCATACTCTTGCGATAGGCACTCTTTTTGCTTTTATTCTCAGTTTTATTCCTGGGAACGTGCATACTCTTGCGATAGGCACTCTTTTTGCTTTTATTCTCAGTTTTATTCCTGGGAACGTGCATACTCTTGCGATAGGCACTCTTTTTGCTTTTATTCTCAGTTTTATTCCTGGGAACGTGCATACTCTTGCGATAGGCACTCTTTTTGCTTTTATTCTCAGTTTTATTCCTGGGAACGTGCATACTCCTGTGATAGTCACTCTTTTTGCTTTTATTCTCAGTTTCAATGCAACACCCCATGCAGTTCTGCATCTGCATGAAGGAGCACATCTCCGGAACCTTCTGGAGCTCTGGCGTGGGATCATATGACTTGGATTCCTGCACTGAGCAGGGGGTTGGACTCGATGGCCTTGTAGGCCCCTTCCAGCCCTAGTATTCTATGATTCTATGATTCTAGGTGCCCTGCTCCTCCCCTTAAGTTGAGCTCTGTGTCGTCATTGAGGTGGCGGGCTGGGTGCCTTTCTTGACAGGTAGGAAAGAGCGGCGGTAGCTCGAACCCTCTTTGAGGTAATTACCTCAGTGAGCTTTTTCCTCTCAGCTTTTTAGGCGACGTTTCTCCCTGTATTACATCTATTTTTCATTGGGGATTTCCACGCCCACATGCACGCAACTTAGTGTGGGCTACATCCCTAGGTTGTTGGTTTTTTTGTTTGTTTTGCTTCCTTTGTAATCTGGGAATAGATTTCCTCGCTCGTTTTGTGTCCTGGCCGTTCTCCAAGATACACGGACCAGTGTTCATGGGCCAATCTCCCATCCAGAAACTGGCCAGACCTAAATTGGCTCAGCTTCAGGGGATGGCGCCTCCAGACCATTCCTTCATAAATACTGGAAATAATGCAGTAGAGTTTTGGAAGGATGAAAATAAATCAGGTTAATTGTAACCACATTGGGGGAAATCGCGTGTGTGTGTTTCCCTTCCTTCAAACTGTTAATTTTCTCAAGGCTTTCAGAGCTTTTATATCTGGCTGTCCCATCTGCTTGACCCAGTTCCCACCCTTAGTTGCATGTTTTGGGCCTTTTAATTAAAAAAAATAACAATATAGTAAAATGAAACTGTGTGACCTTTAAAAGCATGGTTGAGCTGCATTCATTTTATAACCATCAAAGCAACTCTTTACTGTTGTAAGGTAGGGAAAAATCAATGATGCAATCTTTTTCCTTTTGCCTCGTGCAATCCGTAATTGAAATGGAAAATCAAATGAACGGCTAACAGATAATTGTTTTATCAATATTCCTTGCCTGCCCTACAAGGGTCAGCCTGGAATGATCATGAGGCACGGATATGATGAGGACAAAATGTGAAATTGAACAGCAAGGAGGCAATAAATCAGACTTGACAAGAAAGAGTGACCAGCATGTAGCCTGTGTAGGCAGCTTTGGGGACACTTTTTGTCTCAGGTGTCTGCGCTGATTTGAAAATGTGAGAATATAATATTTGAAGCTCTACCCCTGGGTAAACAAGAGCGGACTATTTCGAGGCAAAGGCAGCGTCAAACCGAACAGTCTGTGTTTCAAAATGCCGAAGACAGAGGGCGGGGGGAGAAATCACACTGTGGAAATAATGGAATATCCTGAGCTTGTAATAACCAAACATTCCTCATAGCCCCTTGGAGAAAGAAGAAGAGGTGGGGGAAAGCCAGAGACAACACCATGCGCTTTAAGACAAAGGCAGTGTACGCATTTTGGCATTCTGAGGCTTGGCACTCTGGTAGGATAATTCAGATCCCCCAAAGCTTGATTTTTGACTGTTTTTAACCAGTCCCAAATCCAGGATGGTCTTTTCAACGGGGTGCACAAGCAGCATGGATGTATTTTGCTTTCGTTTCCCCTTCCCCCCCTCGTTCTTTTGTTTTTAAAGCTACTGAGCTTTCTTTAGAGGTGGGACAGATTTTTCGCAGGGAGAAACCCTTGAAATTCCTTCACCCCCCCCCCCACGTACATTCTCTTGTTTTGGTTTTGCTTTTCCCAGTTTTGGATGATGGTGTTGTCTGAACGCCTGGTATGCTTGGGTGTGCCATTCTGGAGACCTTTGGGTGACTTGGCTGCTAAATGCAGTGGTGGCAATGACAAGGAAAATGGACGTTCTTTGATGGGCATAGTCATGCACATATCCAATCAACACATGTATTCAACATTTTTTCAAGGTGGCAGCTTTCGTGTGTGTGTAAGAAAATGAAAGCACCCCTGCCCAATCGTACCAAAGGCCCAGTCTTGTTTCTAAGAGTGGCTAGCCGGATGCCTGCAGAGACATGAAGTCCTTTGGGGCTAACAGCCCTGTTTAGACCTCTCCTCCATTTTTTATTATTATTTATTATTACATTTATATCCTGCCTTTGCTCCTCTTGCAAGGAACCTAAAGCATCTTACATAGTCCCCCTCCTCTCCATTTTATCCTCACAACAACCCTGTGAGGTAGGTTAGGCTGAGAGTCAGTGACTGGCCCAAATCATCCCATGAGCTTCATGGCTGAATGGGGACTAGAACCTGGATCTCCCGAGTCCCAGTCCAATGCTCTAACCACTACACCACACTGGCTCTCCAAGACTTGTGGATTCCTTTTTAAAGGTATCTCAACCAGTGGCCATTGCCAGTCCTTGTGGTTTTTCATCCCTTAATTACGCCTTGTGTAAAGAGCTTCTTGTTCTTGCTGAAGCCAGTATTTACCAGGGAGAACTCCAGTTAGGAACTCTAGGAACATTTTCTAGCCTCCGGTCATCTTCTGAAAAGACCACTGCTGTCATGGTGGGTCCCGGCGAGACGCCATCTCTTCATCTCTTTTCGGGAACTGATAATGGGAACATGTTTTCCTAAGGGGTTGACTACCCAGGACGTGCCTGTTCTCTGCTATTGGTGTAAAGATAAGAACATAAGAAAAGGCGATCTAGTCCAGCATTCGGTTTCCCACAGTGAGCAATCAGATGATGACGATGATTTATTACATTTCTATACCGCCCCGAAGCTGAAGCTCTCTGGGCCATTTGCAAAGTTTAAAACATTAAAAGTACGGTATGCAAAAATTTAAAATATAAAAAAACACACCGACAGTATACACAAAGACAACGCATATCTAAAAACAACTTTGAGCAATCAGCCAAACATAAAACAAATCTAGGATCAGATAAAACTCATCACATGCTGCCAAATGCCTGGGAAAAGAGAAAAGTCTTGACCTGGTGCCAAAAAGATAACAATGTGGTTGCCAGGCAGGCCTCATTGGGTAGATCATTCCACAATTGGGGGGCCACCACTGAGAAGGCCCTCTCCTTTGTTGTTGATGGCAAGCCCACGAGCAGAAGATGAAGGCAGTAGCCCTCTCCCACTTCTGTTCCCCAGCATACTGCTTCGGATACTGGAGGACATATATAACCATCGTGACTAATAGCCATTGATAGCCTTCTCTTCCATGAATTTGTCCAGTCCCCTTTTAAAGCCATCCACCATTACATCTTGTGGTAGTGAATTCCATAGCTGAACATTGTGCTGTGTGAAAAAGTCCTTCCTTTGATCTGTCATGAATCTTACCACTCACCTTTACCTTGGTATTATGAGAGAGGGAGAAAAATGTCACTCTATCCAGTTTTTCCAGCCCATGCATAATTTTATATATCTCTAGTATATCCTCCCCATACACACACACACACACACACACACCTTACTTGCCCTTTTTTCTAAACTAAATAGCCCTTAATTAGGAACCGCTTCTCATAGAGGAGTTGCTCCAGCCCCCTAATCATTTTGCTTGCTCTTCTCTGCACCTTTTCCAGCTCTACAATATTCATTTTGAAATGCAGCGACCGCAACTGTACGTGGTATTCCAAGTGAGATTTGTATAAAGGCATTACGATATTGGCGGTTTAATTTTCCATCCCTTGCCTAAGGATCCCTTGGAATTCACCTCTCTCCCCGCCCCCCCCAATGGCCACATTGTGTTTTGATGTTTTCATTGAGTTGTCCACCACAACCCCAACATCCTTTTCCTGGTCAGTTACCACCAGCTCAGACCCCTCCACGTAGAGGTGAAGGATTTTTTGTTGCAATGTGGATCACTTTATGTTTACTTAATCTGAACCGCATTTGCGGTTTTATTTGCCCGTTTGTCCAGTTTGGAGAGAGCCTTTTAGAGCTCACTGCAATCCCTTTTTTGTTTTTGCCACCTTGAATTACTTGGTGTTACAAGCAAACCTTGCCGTTCCGCTGCTCATCCCTAATTTTAGCTCATTTACAAACAAGTTACAAAGCACTGGTCCCCATGCAGATCCTTGGGGGATGCAACTTTTACCTCCCTGCATTCATTGATATGTTGATTTATTCCTACTCTCGCCTTCCTGTTTAACACATGATTCCTAAGAGGACCTGTGTACCGTGCACTCAAGGAGACCTACTTCTTCAAAAAAATCCTACAAACATGAACCCCTACCTTTGATTTTTACATCAGAAAGCCATTTCTCATGCTTTGTGGGGGGTGCAGTGGGGGATCCACAGAGGCTGTTGCATATAAAAACCTCTCATACATTATCTTCTGCCACAGAAAAAACAGGCTCATTGCCTGTTCTGGATGGGGTTGCCCTCCCTCTGAAAGATCAGGTCCGTAGTCTCGGGGTACTCCTAGATCCATCACTATTGCTGGAGGCCCAAGTGGCCATGGTGGCTTGAAGTGCCTTTTACCAGCTTCGGCTGGTTCGCCAACTATGGCCTCTCCTGGACAGGGATGGCTTGGCCACAACGGTACGGGCACTAGTAACCTCAGGATTGGATTACTGCAATGCGCTCTATGTGGGGCTGCCCTAGAGGCTGGTCCGGAAGCTGGAGGTAGTGCAGGATGCAGCAGCTCGGCTGTTGTCGGGAGCTGCCGCTTTCCAGCATGTAAGTCCTTTGCTGAGGGAACTGCACTGGCTGCCTATTCGCTACCGGGCCAGGCTCAAGGTATTAGTACTAGTGTACAAAGCCCTTAACAACTTGGAACCACGATACCTGAGAGAGCACCTTCCCCCTTCCCAACCTGCCCAGTCACTGAGGTCATCAGAGGGAATGCTCCTGGTGGTTCCACGTGGACCTATGGCCTGACTGGAGTCCCCTTGTAGAAGAGCCTTCAGTGTGTTGGCCCCCTTCCTATGGAACTCCCTGCCCCTGGAGGTCGGGCAGCCACAAACACTGCATTGTTTCCAACGCCTCCTGAAAACAGCTCTTTTCCAGGAAGCCTTCCTTGTTTCACTAGTCATGGTTTCTACTGGCATTCTGTTTTTTTTAAATAACAGAATGCCATAATTAATTAACATATAATTTTAATATGGTGTTTTAATCTTTTTTATTCTTTAACTGTTTTATCTTTTGTGTTCACCACTCTGAAATCTGTTTTATATATGGAGTGGTATACCAATATTGTAAATTAAATAAATGAATATTTTTAAAAAACGACCTACCATTGGAATGACAAACGCCTGCCATTTGTCCTCTATGTGAAAAAGAGGAAGAGTCTGTAACATTTACTACATAGGAAGATGGGAGAGTGGAATTCTTCTTGGGCTGATCCTGTTGTTTATTTATCTCAACTATTGTAGCTTTTGTTGGAGCTAATGAGAAAGTAGTCAGGACTGGCAAGTGTAACTAATTTTGAGCTGTGGGATGTGCTGTCCATTCTCTCTCTCTTTGTTTGTTTGTTTATTTAGTTAAAGGTGTTTCTTTTAGGGAAAAATCCAAAAAACTCTTCTTCTTTGCAACCTCTACAAACCGAGTGACTTCCTTCTCGATATCAGGGTCTTATGCAGAACAAAGTATGTCTGATCCTATTTGTCATTTGAGTCTGAATAAGTGGGCTGGTGCTAGATTGCACGTCTAAATCAGATGCCAGGAATTAATGAGTGCAAGCCAGACGTTGCTACTTCCATTTTTAGAGACCAAGTTCAGACGAGGGCAGGAGAAACAGCTTGGACACCTGGACATTGGCATCAGATTTTTAAGAGCCCATCCTGCACAGGCTTGAAAAAAAAAATGTCTGGCAGCTGGGATGTTTTATTTTCTACCCTGGCTAGGCCATCCAAATTAGGTTTGCTTTTATGCAGCTTCATGTCATGGTACCTAGAAAGCATCTGTCCATCTTAAAAACGATCTGCACAAACCTTTGGAGAAGGCATTCCTCCTCTCTCTCTGTGTGAAAATAAGTGGGGAAGGGAGTTCACAGATGTTGTGATGGGCGCAGAGATTTGTACCCTGTGTCTTCCTGAGTTGATGCACATTGTCGCTTTCCTAAACCAGGATGCTCGTTGTCGCTTTCCTAAATCCACAGGGGTTTGGATCCAAAGGATCGTGAGTGGATGGAGAAAATGTTGTTCCTTGAACTCTGGTGCAAGCTAGCAGAAGACTTCTCGCAGGGTGGCACCATGATACATCAGGGCTTCCGTTACAGCAGGGGTAGGCAATTTGTGGCCCTCCAGCTGTTTTGGCCTACAACTCTCATCAGCC
The DNA here is from genome assembly GCF_057233095.1 of Heloderma suspectum. Taxonomy (NCBI): domain Eukaryota; kingdom Metazoa; phylum Chordata; class Lepidosauria; order Squamata; family Helodermatidae; genus Heloderma; species Heloderma suspectum. The sequence continues at coordinate 9,722,510 of NC_139471.1, read as the reverse complement.
CTGGCAAGCATATGATGGGAGTTGTAGGCCAAAACATCTGGAGGGCCACAAGTTGCCCACCCTGCATCACAGTATAGAAAATAGAGTAAATAAGGAAGACATAGGTTGTAGCATATCAACTCTAGTAGACCATAAAAAAAGTCTTGAAAAGAGCTTGTCCAAGGTCCTGTGCAAGAGCTCGCCAAAACAGAAGAAATTCTTTGGATCTGGGGTCAGCTCTGCTAATTTGGAAGCCTCCTTCCTGTGAGCAGAAGATGCTTCCCGCCTCCAAAATGGCACCTTTGGATCCAAACCATTATTGGGTAGTCATGTCAATTTGCACAAGGAAACTATCATCTGCACGGTGGGTTCTGACCCACCAAATCTTATGCCATAATAAATCTGGTGGTCTTTTAAAGTGCTTCCAGACTCCTGCTTGTATGTGGGTTTTTAAAATTATTATTTTCATAGAATCATAGAATCACAGATAGTAGAGTTGGAAGGGGCCTATTAGACCATTGAGTCCAACCCCCTGCTCAATGCAGGAATCCAAGTCAAAGCATCCCTTCAAGTACCGTTCTCTTCTCACTGCAGCTCTATTCGGATGTCTTCAGGCTCTGCAATCTCAGGCTCTATATCTGGAGAGTTATTCTGGCCTGGATCTGGGTCAGGCATGAATCATATAGAATCATGGAATAGTAGGGTTGGAAGGGGCCTACAAGACCATCGAATCCAACCCCCTGATCAATGCAGGAATCCAAGTCAAAGCATCCCCGAGAAATGGCTGTCCAGCCTCATCTTGAATGGCTCCAGTGTGGAAGAGCCCACCACCTCCCCAGGTCATGGGTTCCATTGTTGTTTTGCTCTAACAGTCAGGAAGTTTTTCCTGATGTTCAGCCGGAATCTGACTTCCTGTCACTTGAGCCCATGATTCCATGTCCTGCACTCTGGGATGATGGAGAAGAGATCCTGGCCTTCCTCTCTGTGACAGCCTTTCAGGTACTTGAAGAGCGCTCTCCTATCTCCCCTCAGTCTTGTCTTCTCAAGGTTCAACTTGCCCAGTTCCTTCAGTCTCTCTTCACAGGGCTTTGTTTCCAGTCCCCTGATCATCTTCGTTGCCCTCCTCTGAACCCTCTCCAGTTTGTCTGCATCCTTCTTAAACCTTTGGGGGGGGGGGATTGATGAGAGCATTACCCCTTGCATTCCCAGAGATTGTTTTAGCAAAACAAACAAACAAACAAACAAACAAACAAACAGATAACAATATTTTGGATGGGTGCTGTTTAAAATCTCAGTGGGTTGGATACTGACTTAGTCATATTTAGAGTAGATCAGTTGAAATCAGTGGGACTTGAATGAGTCCCGACTAACTTAATGGAACTTTCAGTGGGTCTACTCTGAGTATGAGTCAGTCTGCATCCAATCCTGTGGATTTTCTAAATCATATATTTTACACTATCAGTACTCCTTCGCATAGTAGATGGAATATACATTTTAAACATACGATGTGTTGGTTTGGCTGCTTTCTAAGACCATAGCACAACCTTCCCCAACCTGGTGCCTTCTGGATGTGCTGGGCTATACAACTTCCATTATCCCCAGCCAGTAGGGCATCATTGGCCATGCTGGCTAGGTAAGATGGGAGTTGCGTAGCCCAATATATCTGGGGGTCACGAGGTTGCGGAAAGCTGCAGGGGAAGGGGAAGGGGAGGCACAGTGCTTAAGGACGTTGACTTCTGGACGGCAAAGACCTGTTTTGTCCACCTTGCCTGATCAGTCCTACCTTGGGGCGAAGGCCCTGCCTCAAGAAAAGCGTGTCTAAAGGCAAACATTTAAAAATGGCGGCTCGCAAAAATGGTTTGGCTGTGAAGAGCCCAAGGGTCTATTTCTCCCCTCTCCCTACTCTTAAAATGTCTTGCTTTAAATTGGACTTGGGAGGAGTTGTCTTCCCTTCCGGATTTGTCGTGTGATCACCCATGTGTAGCCCGGCACAGATGTCTTCATCATCCGGCCTTCCTAGATCCCGACTTGGTGAGCCCTTCTGGTGTGGGAGCCCTCGCCCAATGCATGAGAACCAAGGTGCCATTGGATTGTAGGCACCTCACCGCTAAACACAGCGCTGTGCGTCAAGGAGTGTGGAGCGGGGTTTGCGTGGCTTCTCCCCCCCCACCACCCTTGTGTCATTCTCTGTAAACGCTGTCCTTCCTGTCCTTGAGACTGGCACAGTTTAAATACAAGCCTCTCCAATTTTATCAGCTGTTTAAAAATAGTTCAGGAGTGATTCTGAAGGACGCCCCCCCGCTCCCCCAGGTGCTGCATCCTCTTTTTGCCGAAAGTGCTGCCTTTCTGTTCCTTGCGCTGGGCAGCTGAAGTCCATCCTCTTCTCCAGAAGGAACGTTGCTGTCGTTTTTGTGTGTCGTAGCTTTCTCGTGTCTCAGAAGATGGTCGCGCATCCCTCCCCTTCTTTCCTTCCTTCCCTCCCTGGGGCAGGACGCCTGTACCAGCTGTGTGATCCTTACGCTCAGTAACTGCCTCCATAAAAATATTTGCTGAGCATATGGTGCATATAGGCATTCCAAATAAACAGCATAAATCCAGGTGTACGGGAGTACTGCCGTTACAGCCCATCATACCACTAATGCTCTTTTCAAAAATGCCCAGGGTACGTATTTGCACCATGGTGCCCTAATGGCTCCGGAGAAGCTGTCTGAACTGTCAGGCGATTAATCTGCCTTTTTAATGGTTCTGTTCTAAGGATGAATGTTTGTGTGTGGGGGGTGTCCCCTCTTTTTTCAAAAATATTTTAACTACTGGATTTGCTGCATAGAGCCCCAGTCTAAACACAGGGGTGGAGGGAGGCATGCCTGAAATTCTCATTTTAATCGTGCTCTATAAACTCCCAACTGTGATAAGAGGATTGTGGGCTCTGTCTCCTGTTCTCCGCCCCCTCCAGACTCCCCAGATTGTGCCTCCTGGCTCTGATGGGGGTGCCGGCCTTGGCAAGCCATTGAGATGGTCTTTTAAAAATCTCTAAATATATTTTGATGAGAGGGCCCAGATGCTGCTGCTGCTTCCTTGTGATTTGGGGATGGCTGTTCTCAGCTGTTCAGTCTCCAGAAAAAGGTTCTCTTTCTTTAGTGTATTCTCTCTTTCTCTCTCCCTCTCTCCCCCGCTTCCTAGGGAAGGAGGCAAAGTGTTGGAACTGGTTGCAAGAAGGAAGTTAAGAGCACACTTTGGGGTTTGTAAGGACATTTAGGGGGGGTTGCTTCTTCTTAATTAGTGACAACTGTTCATCTGCCATCCCTCCCTTAGTTAAAATCGGACAGGAAGCAAAGACCATGCCACAAAGCGGTGCTATTTCAGCCCAAATAGCCTTGAAACAGTGCAAAATTCACCCCCTGCATCCGTATTTTCCTGCTCTCATATAGAACTGCCCAACCTTTGAGTTCAGCCTTGGAAGCCATCCATATGTGAGATCAGGTTGATGGGAACATGAGGCAGAGCCTTCTCAGTGGTGGCATTACCACTTGGGAATTCCCACCTGATGGGAGATTCACAAGGTTCCCTCTATTTCTATCTTGCTATGGATGGTAAATACCATTTTAAACAATTATTATTCAAGCAGGCTTTTAATTGGGGATCTGCTGTTTTGTGATTTTGCTGTAATATTATTTCTGCTGTCTTTTGATGTTTTAATTGCCGATTCTTTTTTGTTAACACAAAGGGCCATAGCTCCGTGGCAGGGCCCTGCTTTGCATCAGAAGGTCCCAGGTTCGATCCCTGGCATTTCCAGGGAGGGCTGGAAAAACTCTTGCCTGAAACCCCGGAGAGCTGCTGCCACTCAGTGTTGACAATACTGAGCAAGATGGACCCATGGTCTTGAGTCAGTATAAGGCAGCTTCCGATGTTCCTAATGGATGTCTTATTGTATTGTTTATTTGACTATCTTATATTATCTTTTTTTAAAGTTAGGTGCCTTGGCTTTGACTTTAATAGAAAAGCAGGATGTAAATAATAAATAAACAAAACTGATTTCTCAGAAGTCAAGTGTGTTATTTCATTTTCGTTGCTTCGGAGCAAATGGTCTGACACGACCTTTCTCCTGGGATATTTCAGGAAAGGCTTGCACCTGAGCAACTTTTAGGAGAGGGGTGCAACCATTCTGGGATGCCTGGCAAGCAGGGAAAAGGGAGGTAGAATAGTTTGGGTAGGGTATGTTGGGTTTGTTCGTTTTAGTACTGGAACTCTGTTGAATGTTTTGTGGTTGCCTGGTCCTCTTCTGTGCCATAGCAGGAGACACAAGGCAGGAGAGCTGTTATTCTGGCTCAGCAAAATGGCTTGGAATGAGTGAGGATGTTCCGCCTCTCATGTCATGCCCTACTTATGGACTGATCTTATTTCTGCAACATGGCTGCACAAGTGAAGTTCCTGAAGCCTTTGAGTTCCCTTCACCCACAGGCCTATTTGATGGTCGATGTGCAAGAAAAGGCCACTGTTTCAATCCTGTCTGAAAGGCCGGGCTGACTTGACTACCAGGAACAAAAAGACAGTGAAGCCATCTCCTTTGGAGTTGGCCATTGCTGACATACAGAACTGGGGTGAATAAAAGGCTTGTTTCTTAAGCGGAGACGATCCGAAGGTAAGATGGAAGTGATGTACTTCTGGTGCAGATGAGTAGGGGGCCGTTGGCACTTCTCAGTGACCACGGAGTTGCTCGGAGGTCTTCTGTGTTACCTGAAGCATTCCGCAACTGCACCTGGCATTGAAAAGAGGTTACAATCGCAGGACCCTCGCTAAGGTGAGCCAACAGTCTGCTCCTGTAGAGCTGCACTTCTCCAACCTGGTGCCCTCCAGATGTTTTAGAGTACAACTGCTCATATTCCTGCTGGCTGGGCCGATGGGCATTGAAGTCCCAAACATCTGGAGGGCACCGGGTTGGGGAAAGCTGCTCTAGAGTATTTACTTGGGTGCTGCTTGACTGCCATGTTTAGAAACCAAGGCAGACAGCATCTTTGTGTTCTGGCCATGACCCTTTGCAGAAACTCTGGTCATGTGCCTCGATGGGGTGGGTTGTGAGTATAGAACAGCCTTCCCCAACATGGTGTCCTCCAGATGTGTTGGATTACAACTAAGAACATAAGAGCCCTGCTGGATCAGACCAAGGGTACACCTATTTATTTATTTATTTTATTTATTTCATTTATATCCTGCCTTTTTTCCTCCAAGGAACTCAAGGCAGCATACATAATCCTCCTCCTTCCTCCATTTTATCCTCACAACAATAACCCTGTGAGGTAGGTTGGGCTGAGAGTCTGTGACTGGCCCAAAGTCACCCAATGGGCTTCCATGGCTGAGTGGGGACTAGAACCTGGATCTCCCGACTCCCAGTCCAGTACTCTAGCCACTACACCACACTGGCTCTCTCACAACACACCTAGTCCAGCATTCTGTTCACACAGTGGCCAACCAGCTGCCCATGGGAAACCCACAAGCAGGTCACAAGTGCAGCAGCACCCTCACGCCCATGTTCCCCAGCAACTGGTGTACAGAGGCATACCATCTCTGGTACTGGAGGTAGCACATAGCCCTCAGGGTTAGTAGACATTGATAGCCTTGTTCTCCATGAATTTGTCCAACTCCCTTTTGAAGCCATCCAAATTGGTGGCCATCACTACATCCTGTGGTAGTGAGTTCCATAGTTTAACTCTGCTCTGTGTGAAGAAGTCCTTCCTTTTATCTGTCCCGAATCTCCCACCAATCAGTCCCTGAGACATTCTCCCAAATGCAGTTTGGCCCTTGGACTGAAAGAGGTTTGACACTCTGCTCTTCGGGGTGGCAACGGATGAACCTGAGCAAATGCAGTTACAAGAGCGCGATACCACTGGGTGTTGAGGACTAAGGGCTCACTTTTGGTACCAGGTGTAGTAACCTGTACATGCCGAGCAGTGGATGCATTTGGATTTTGAGAAGGAATACCACGCAATGCCACCGAATGTGTGCTGATTTACTTTTTTCTGGCACGGGGAAGGGGTTCTTTGTTCTCTGCCCCCCACCCCAGGTTCTGATGCATCAGGGGCATGTGGCAAGGATGGCTTCTTGGGCTTATTGAATGTGCATTGCTTTTGCCTGCAGAATGCCAGGTGGGATGATATTGTGTCTTTATGCATTAGTTGGAAGCTTTTCTGGCCCGAGAAATGCAATTAAGGGCAATGAATCCCTTCTTTGTTGACAAGGATGAGCCAAAGCTTTGGCGTCCTGTCTGCATAGTGAAGAACAGAGACTGTGTGTTACCAGGATAACTTTGCTCTTGGCATGCTAACATTTCCTAACTCTCAAGGCGCTTGTGATGTGAGCGTTTTTTCAGAGAACGTTGTGATCACAGATTAGAGCAGACTGAAGGAGGATGTCTTCTTGGGGTTGTTGTTGTTGTTTTTTAAACAGTATTTTTTAAACAGTGTTTTTTAAAACAGTGGAAGAGTTTAGTATTGAGTAAACACCAAGAGTTAGCTTGGAATATATTTCAAAATATTAATAGCCACCAAATGGAGAAATAGCAAGGTACTTGCTGTTAAATGCTTATTGAAAGTTTGGGAGATCGTGAGAATGGTAAAAGTAACAGAACGTGTACAAATAAGAGACGGGAAGAAGAAATAAGTAATTTTTTCCCTCAATAATTGGAAACCTTTTTGTCAAGTTCATGAGTCAAAAATACAATTTGGATATTGGTCAGTATAAGACAAATTGAAGAATGGTGAGATATAAAGTGAGATGTAGAGGGAAGGCGTATGGTTAAAATAGGATTACATTTATGTGTTGATGGTAATTAAATAGTATTTACAGTATTATTATTGTTTAAAAACCATTGTGTAGAAACACTGCACATTACTAAATATATAGTTTGGAATATATTGACCAATCTTGTAAAATGTTACAAGATTTACCAAGATGTATTTTGTGTTTTTAATGAAATTAGGAAGAGGAGGAAACGTTCCAAGGAAGCAGGAAAAGATTGGAAACATTACTGCACTGTCCGCCTTTAAGCAGTGTGCCAAACTCTCTTGGTGCCAGGCCATTCCCCTCTGGTCCCTCTAAGGTGGCCATGTGTCCTCTTTTACAAAGGACAGTCCTCTGTTTCAAGAGCTGCCAGAGGACTGCCCTCTGTTTTGGAAGTGTCCTCTATTTGAAAGCCTGTCCAGTCCAAATCCAGTTTAAAGATCAAGGACCAAATCCCGTGAAGTACTAGTTCCCCTCTACTCAGCACTGGTTAGGCCTCATCTTGAGTACTGTGTCCAGTTCTGGGCGCCACACTTTAAGAAGGATGCAGACAAGCTGGAGAGGGTTCAGAGGAGGGCAACGAAGATGATCAGGGGACTGGAAACAAAGCCCTGTGAGGAGAGACTGACACAACCGGGCATGTTTAGCCTTGAGAAGAGAAGACTGAGGGGAGATAGGAGAGCGCTGTTCAAGGACTTGAAAGGTTGTCCCAGAGAGGAAGGCCAAGATCTCTTCTCCATCATCCCAGAGTGCAGGACATGGAATCATGGGCTCAAGTGACAGGAAGCCAAATTCCGGCTGAACATCAGGAAAAAACGTCCTGACTGTTAGAGCAGTGGAGCCAGTGACCTTGGGAGGTGGTGGGCTCTCCCGCACTGGAGGCATTCAAGACGAGGCTGGACAGCCACCTGTCAGGGATGCTCTGACTTGGACTCCTGCACTGAGCAGGGGGTTGGACTCAACGGTCTTATAGGCCCCTTCCAACCCTACTGTTCTACGATTCTATAACCATCCCAAGGACAAACTTGAACTTGCCCATCAACAGCAGACTGAGCAGGCTGGCACACGGGTCACTTGGTCACAGCCTTCCACATGATGGTGAGCTAAATTTGTCCTTTTTAAGGCTCTGTAGTGGTTTTCCACTGAAATATTTTGCTGCTGCCAAAAGGGTGTGGGAGCAGTGGCTGCGCATGCAGTCCATCGGCCGTGCCCCCCCCCCCCGCATTTCAGTGTTAAAACCAGCACCTTGAATTGGACCTGGAACCAAACTGGAAACCAGGGCAGCTGGTGCAGAGCCAGTTCTGTGTCTGAAATGGGTGATGGTCGTGACCTTTGGGAGCCAGTGAACTTGATATCCTGGAGGCCTTACCTCCACGGCTTAGAAATCGTTCATACTTAGTTCTGGTATCCCTTCTTCTGAGCAACTCTCCGACTACTCTGTTTATCCTAGTAGCACACTTGAGACATAATGGGTTACTCAGCCAGTCTCCTGTCCACAAATTCTCCAGGCTCAGGGATGGGGATTTCAGACCATTCCAAATAAACCATTGGCAGTAATTCCACCGAGCTCTGTAATGACTCATCCAGGGCCACCCAGCGAGCTTCCTAATTTGAGAAGGGATCCAAAGCTGAAAGGGCTATGTCCAGACCTAACACACTGGCCTGATCAGACCTGGAACCCCACTTTAATCCCAGCCTGTAACATGGGACTTGCTATATGTCAGGAATGAATCTGAGCGTGTGGAGATGTCAGGCAGCTCAGAATCTGAATGTGGACAGCCAGAATAGAGGGAGGCACCCTCCCAAGTGAGCCCAAATATGGTGAGCCTTTCTTCCTGCGATCTGGACACACAGATGGCCCAGCCTGAATGGCTCCCCCATTCCTCCACCATGAGAACTCGAGTTTCAGAGGAGGAGGAGGGGCGTGACTTGAGGGATGCTAGGATCCGTTGCAGAGTGAAGCAGGAAACGTTGGGGGCAGGGCTCAGACGCTCTGCCAGGTTGGCCACTCATGAAAGCCAATGTAGAAAGGAGCCACCCTAAGGGAGGGGCATCTCTGCAAAGCAAGTCTGGATGAGAAGTTCATGCCCAGACTGCTGGCAACTTCTCTAACTTCCACTTCGTATCCTCTGTCGATATTCCGAGAGCCAGCGTGGTGTAGTGGCGAGAGCGTTGGACTGGGAGCCGGGAGATCCGGGTTCTAGTCCCCACTCAGCCATGGAAGCTCACTGGGTGACTTTGGGCCAGTCACTGCCTCTCAGCCCAACCTACCTCACAGGGTTGTTGTTGTGAGGATAAAATGGAGAGGAGGAGGATAATGTAAGCTGTCTTGGGTTCCTTGCAAGAGGAAAAAAGGTGGGATATAAATGCAATAATAGATACATTAAATATCTGGTTCTATGCAGTCAGAGAGTTTCCTAGAATCTGCATTTGTAAAGAAACTAGTCGTTAACTAATAAATTAGTGTTGGCTGAAGGCTTGTTTTCGGGAGTGTGTTGATTGCGAAGGGGGAGGATGAAGGAACTTGACACTTTATCTGTTCCTTTCTCCTTCTCTTAAAAGTAAAAAGAAACAGAGAATAGTGGTGGAGTCTCTGGTGTGACCACATCATAGTTTATGACACATGAGTTGAAGACAAATGCTCTTCCCCAGAGGTAAGAACTTCAGGCTCACATGGTCAAATCCAGCCTTCTTGGCGTCCTAACCCAGCCTTTCAAGGTTCCCCAAATGGTCATGCCCCTTTCCCTTGACCACTGATGGTTGACATGCCTCTCCTAATGCTTCATGACTGGCAGTAAGAGATTTAGGGTGCAATCCTAGGCATATTTAGACAGAAGAAAGGCCTACAACTCCCAGCATTCTCCAGCCCAGCCATGCCAGGAGTTGTAGGACTTCTTTCTGTCTAAACATGCCTAGGATTGTGCCCTTAAACTAAAATAGGTTGGAATTTTGGCAAAGCTCCTTTTGCTCTTGGACACACCCACCATTGGAATGTTGGCTCCACCCCTTTTGCCATTGTCCCTGCCTACTAGTGGAATGCGCCCCACTGAGAGCTCCTCTGAAACAGCATTCGGCCCTCCGGCTGAAAGAGATTCAACAGCCCTGCCCTTCTCACTGTAGTGGCTGTAGAAAGGAAGACCAAAACAGGTTTAGATGGAATGTCGGCACATTGGTGATGGGTGAATCCTTGTAATCCCCCTCCCGCTTCCCAACACTTCCAGGCACAAATACAGTCATATCATTTATGTTTTTATTTATTTATTTATTAAATTTATTAATTGCCCATCTGACTGGTCACCCAGCCACTCTGGGCGATGTACAACCCCCATAAAACAATTTAAAACAATAAAATTTTACCATAATTTTTTTTTTTTAAATACCCTAACCCACCCCAAATGCCTGCCTGAACAACCACGTTTTTAATGCATGACGGAAGCTCATTAAAGAGGGGGCATGACGGAGTTCCCTAGGGAGGGAGTTCCACAGAGTGGGGGCCACCACAGAGAAGGCCCTCTCCCTCGTCCCCACCAGTCTAGCTGTCCTGGCTGATGGGACAGAGAGAAGGCCATCTGAGGCTGATCTTGTTAAGCGGCCTGTCTGGTGTTGCTGGAGGCGCTCCTTAAGATAGGCTGGGCCGGAACCATATAGGGTTTTAAAGGTCAAAACCAACACCTTGAATTTGGCCCGGAAAACAACTGGTAACCAGTGCAACTCCTTCAGCACTGGAGTGATGTGATCTCGCCGGCGGCTGCCTTTAATCAGGCGAGCCGCCGCGTTCTGTACCAGCTGCAGCTTCCAAACCGTCTTCAAGGGTAACCCCACGTGGAGCGCATTACAGTAGCTAAACGAGAGGAGACCAGGGCATGTACTACCGATGGGAGCAGATGGTCGGGAAGGAAGGGGCGCAGCCGCCGTATCAGATGGAGTTGATACAGCGCTGTCCGGCTCACAGCTGACACCTGAGCCTCCATGGACAGCTGGGAGTCCAAAATGACCCCCAGGCTGCGGACCTGGTCTTTCAAGGGTAGCCGTACCCCATTCAACACCAGGTCAACATCCCCTAGCCTCCTCTTGTCTCCCACCAAAAGTACCCCGGTCTTGTCAGGGTTCAGCTTCAGCTTATTCCTCCCCATCCAGCCACTCACCGTCTCCAGACATTTGGACAGGGATTCTACGGCCAACCTTGGTGAAGATTTGAATGAGAGGTAGAGCTGCGTGTCATCTGCATATTGATGACACTGCACCCCAAACCTCCTGATGATAGCCCCCAGCAGCTTCACATAGATGTTAAATAGCATCGGGGAGAGGATGGAACCCTGTGGCACCCCACAAGTAAGTGGCCACGGGTCCGAAACCTCCTCTCCCAGTGCTACCCTCTGGTACCTGCCGGAGAGGAAGGACCGGAACCACCGCAATACAGTGTCTCCAATGCCCATCCCCTCCAGGCGGTCCAGGAGGATACCGTGGTCAACGGTATCAAAAGCCGCTGAGAGGTCGAGGAGAACAAGGAAGGAGCATTCACCCCTATCCAGAGCCCTCCTCATATCATCCACCAAGGCGACCAAGGCCGTTTCTGTCCCATGCCCAGGCCTGAAGCCCGACTGAAATGGGTCTAGATAATCAGTTTCTTCCAAGTGTGCCTTCAACTGCACCGCCATCACCCGCTCAATCACCTTGCCCCAAAATGGCAGATTTGAGACTGGGCGAAAGTTGTTCAGAACTTGAGGATCCAAGGAGGGCTTCTTTAAGAGCGGTCTTATCACTGCCTCCTTGAGGGCTGTTGGCATCACTCCCTCCTCAAGGGAGGCGTTCACCACCGCCCTGATCCCTTCACCCAGTCTCTCTCTGCAGCTCATAATGAGCCAAGATGGGCAAGGATCAAGTAAGCAGGTGGTCGGCCTTACAGATGAAAGCACCTTGTCCACTTCATCAGGAGGAAGAAGCTGGAACTGATCCCACAAAACTAGTTTGCCACAGGCCGCCTCTTGCTCACTAACTGTATCCACAGTGTGCAGAGTAACACACCTAATCTGATCAATTTTATCTGCAAAGTGCCTTGCCAAAGCCTCACAGGAGGCCTTAGAATGCTCCAGTGGTTCCGGAGCCACAGGACCGACCAGGCTCCGGACCACTTGGAACAGCCTCCTGGGGCAGCACTCTGCAGACGCGATGGAGGCAGCATAATATTCCTTTTTTGCTGCCTTCACTGCCACGTGATAGGCTGAAGATATAGCTCTAGCCCGTGTCTGATCGTCTTTGGAGCGAGACTTCCGCCACTGGCGCTCTAGCCGTCTCACCTCCTGTTTCAGAGCTCGTAACTGCGGATTGAACCATGGTGCAGTCCGAGCCCTGTTCAGGGGGAGAGGGCGTTTCGGAGCCACCCGATCTAATGCCCCGGTGATTGCGGCATTCCAGCCACCCACCAGGGTCTCGACCGAGTGGCCGTTGGCGTGCCCCAGAGAATCCCCAAGCGCGTTCAGGAATCCATTTGGATCCATAAGACGCCTGGGGCGGACCATTTTAATGGGTCCTCCACCCCTGCGGAGGGGTTGTGGAACCGAGAAGTCCAACATCACCAGATAGTGATCTGACCATGACAAGGGGGTGGTGGATATACCCCCGACTTCCAGATCACTCCCCGCTTCTCCAGAAACAAACACAAGGTCTAGTGCGTGACCGGCTACATGGGTGGGCCCAGTTAGAATATGGTGCAGCTCCCAGGAGGCCATGGTCTCCATGAAGTCCCGAGGTGCTCCTGTGAGGATGGCCTCCGAATGTACGTTGAAGTCCCCCAACACCAGTAAGTTAGGGGAATGTACACGCACATCAGAGACCACCTCAAGCACCTCGGCCAGGGAGTCAGTCGTGCAGCGGGGTGGACGGTACACGAGCAGAATCCCCAGACTGCCCTTCGGGCCCAACCTCCAGTACATGCACTCAGCAACCTTGGTCTCCCGGAGAGGGGGTCTGGTGAAGACCAAGGACTCTCGGTAGATAACAGCCACTCCCCCTCCCCGATCCCAGCCCTCGGCTGCTGTGCATACGAAAATCCAGCTGGACACATGGCTGCAAGGGTTGGAGCAGCAGCCTCTGCCAGCCAGGTCTCCGTAATACATGCCAGGTCTGCACCCTCATCCAGGATCATGTCATGGATGAGGGAGGTTTTCTGGGTAACAGACCTGGCATTGCAGAGCAGCAAACGAAGGCCAGAAGATGGGGTCACGCCTCCCCCAGCCATCCTTTGGCTCTGAACAGGCCCGGAGCAGGGGACAGATACTACACATCTCTCCCTTGTTCCCCTTACCTGGCATGGCCTGCCCCTAGCGCTCCGCCAGCGCCTGTTTTGTTTTCATTTTAATTCTTCAAATAGCTCTGTGGGTGCTTCCAGATGGATGGCTCCTGAAGAACATAAGAAGAGCCCTGCTGGATCAGACCAAGGGTCCATCTAGTCCAGCATTCTGTTCACACAGTGGCCAACCAGCTGTCGACCAGGAACCCACAAGCAGGACATGAGTGCAACAGCACCCTCCCGTCCACATTCCCCAGCAACAGGGTCACTGCCTCTGGTTCTGGAGGCAGCACATAGCCATCAAGGCTAGTAGCCATGGATAGCCTTTTCCTCCATGAATTTGCCCAATCTGCTTTTCAGGCCATCCAAATGGGTGGCCATCACCACATCCTGTGGAAGTGAATTCCATAGTTTAACTATGCACTGTGTGAAGAAGGACTTCCTTCCTTTCCTTACACTACCAATCAAAAGATATTGTGCGGCTGTTCTGTCTTTTCCTCCATGGCTGGCTGGAGAATGCTGGGAATTGTAGGACTTTTCTCTGTCTAAACATGCATAGGATTGCAGCCTAAGTGTTTTTTTGTGGAATTAAAAAAATGAAGGAAACAGCAGCAAGAACACATGGTAGGTTTACTAGTGGAAGATGACATCATCTGGACCTCCCTAAAATTCTGGGAATGAGGCAAGGTGATTGAACAATCAAAACCTTGTCTGGAACCAACCAGCATGTTAGTCTTGCATTAGGTTGCCTGGGATTTCGTTTAAAGCATTAATATTTTGATGACACAAAATGTTCATAATTGACAAGCATTCTAGATCTTGTATGGATTAGTTTGAAGGAACACCATGTTATTCCTCCTTAGCTTCCCCCACCCTGGTCCTCTTTCCTTTGTATTTAGTAAACTTAAGCAAACGCATTGCATTAACTTTTCTAAGACTTGTAAAAAAAACCCAGCAACCCTGTTAATTAAAGCAAATCAAGCCAAAACCAAACTGTTGCACTGAAACCAACGTTCTACATCAGGCTAAAAGTCTCTTCCCCTTTTGCTCGCTGTCCGCCTTGCAGGGGCATTGACAAAAATATGAAATTGATTTGGTTGAAGGGTGTTAAAGAGCCGACAGCCACATGTCACAAACAATGAATGGCTGCAGTGCTGAAAAAATCAATAGGGAGGTTAAAGCTGGTCTTGAGGACGACTTGGCAGACTGCTCTGTTCCAGGAAGAGATCTGTCTTCTGGCCTTGGTTGCATGATCAAAAGGAAAACTGGAGAGGTTTAATGAAGGAAGATACTGTAAAAACTGACAACAGAAATATAGACACCGTGGTAAACTGCAGTGCACATCAGCGAGAGCAGTTCTTAGATACATTTTTCAGTCTGGAAAAAAAAAAAATCCATCGGTAGAGATGTCAAAGGGTGGGTGGGTTGGTGGGGGAAATTAACACACACTTCCCCTGCTTTCTTCGTCTGGCTTGCGATTGCAAATGCATTTGCATGGGGGTAAACAAAGGTTTGCGCTGTGTGTTTGTCGAACATAGTGGCAAATGTATAGGGCAAAATAATTAGCATGTTAATTAGCAAGCCGTAATGTTTTCAAATCATGGCACGGGAAGCGTGCAGGTCTAAAACGTCGATAGCAGTTTTGCTGGTCAGATGTAGCGTTTGCAGGATAATTGTTATTTTTGGGGGCGGGCGGGAGTTAACAATTAAAAGTCTTGTTTTGGCATACCACGATTCATAACTGTATTGGAAAATCAGGCCCTGTATCCCGGATGCATTTCTATCGAGATACTTTGGGGTCCATGCTTTCTAGGAAAAGAGGCAAGATGCACTGTGTTTTCAGAGGTATTTGGATAGATTTCTGTCTTCAGTGTATTAGTCCTGCATATTGGGTGGTGACACTTTGTTTTTCTTTCTCTCGCTTTTTCTTATTTACCCAAGAAATACAGCTGACCTGGTGTTCAGGGCTCAATCTTAGGCAGCACTCACCGAAGCACCGTGTTAGACATACGCAAATACGCCCATGCATTGCACAAGACAGGGTAGGTTTCCTTGTCATCTGTCAGATCTAGGGAAATCTTTCTCTACCCCCTCCCTCTTTTTCCCCTCCTTCTAGAAAAATGAACTCATTAGTTTAAAACTCCCTAATGCCACATTCTGCTCAAACAGCGAAGATGATAACCTGTTTTTTTTAAAAAAAAAAAAAGATCAGGGGAGGGGAAAGAGAGAGAGAGAGAAGTCATCTGGCAGGTTTTTCTGCAAGTGGACGCCGCAATAAAAATGCCCCCTACTTTGTCGGGATGGTATTTGTAGGGCTTCCACCATATGTTACTTTCCTTTTTAGCTGGGATTATGCCATCATTATTGCTGATAAAAGCTGTTTACTGCCTTGGCAAAGGAATGATGCTTGGAGCAGTTTTGGAAACTGCTATTCAGTTTACAGCAAAGTGCGCTTGGTGCCAGATGCTGGGATCCTGGGCCTTTTGTTATCTTTTCCCCATTATTGGATTTACTCATTGTCTGGCAGTGTCTCCTTCTCAGCGTAACAATAGCCCATGTTGCTTTTTGTTTAAATACACTTTTATTTTCAGGAGGTTAATTCCAGGCCTATTACATCCCTGGAAAGCAGTTTGGGCTTTGTTGTGCCGTGTCTTTTAAATTGATGCTTTCCAGGAGCACCGCTGGTTAATGACAGGCACGGGGCGCTCTCCAGGATGTCCTTGCTCTGTAGGCCCAGTGCCAACGATGTTTATCATGTAGCTGCCATCGTACTGTGAATCCTGGAATCTACCACATCAAATTCCTGAGGATCCGATCTTTCATTTGGCCAGAAACAGGTTTTCTGGTTCTTGTGGCTTCTGGGAAGCCTTCAAAATGGCAGCATCTGCAGGGAACTGATGCTGTGGTGAGCTAAGTGTGAGCTGGGAAGCCACCACTTCAGAGCTCACCTCTTTATACTATGCAGCAAACCAGCATCGTCTCCGCCTCTGTCTCCCCACTACAGTGGCCAGGTGTCCTGGATTTGAAGGCGTCCTCTGTTTATTTGAAGGACTGCCCTGTTCAATCACAGTTTAAAGATCAAAAACCAGGTGTCCTCTATTTGAAGGGGGCCAGGTGTCCTGTATTTGAAGGCATCCTCTGTTTATTTGAAGGACTGCCCTGTTCAATTCCAGTTTAAAGATCAAAAACCAGGTGTCCTCTATTTGAAGGGGGCCAGGTGTCCTGTACTTGAAGGCGTCCTCTGTTTATTTGAAGGACTGCCCTGTTGAATTCCAGTTTGAAGATCAAAAACCACCAGAATGGTTGCCCATTAACACTTAGCACCTGGAGAATAAACTGAACAGGCACACAGATCACCTGGTCACATCGTCTTCCATACTTTGGTGAGATGTACTGTATTTCTATTCAAATTAGAATTGTTTCCAAATTTGTACCTTTACATATAAGTTCACATCTCTGCATATAACTTAGCATATGCAAATGTTATGCCAATAACTGTCCTCATTTTTTCGGGGGGGGGGGAAGCATTTCCTCCTTTTTGGTGATTCAGAAGCGGGAACTCTTCTCCCCCTGCCCCAGTATGTGAATTAGAATACTGGCCTACCTTATGGGGCTGTTGTAAAAGAGTGTGACACTATTTGAACACTCTGCCGTACACTACATAACTGTGCATTTTGTTGTTGTTGCTGTTGTTTGGCTATTGTTATTGTTATATTTTGTTTTGTTATTTATAATTATTTGAGCCTGCTTGGGCTTTCCTGCAGTAAGAAAGAAGGCCTTCCCGCTCTGCAAAGACTTTTTGTCTCTATGTACTGCCTGCCATAATCTCTCTGTCGCCCTGACCCAGAATGTGCTTTGGCACACAGAACAAGATTTTCATGTTGGGGCTCCTCCCCATCAACCAAGAGAATAGATCTGCACATGCACAGGAATGCCTGCTCGCGTTCCTGCAAACGCCTGCTCGCGTTCCTGCAAACGCCTGCTCGCGTTCCTGCAAATGCCTGCTCGCGTTCCTGCTTTTTCTGCCAGTCCTTTGCTTTCAGGTAGAGGAGCTCTATGTACACAGTGGAGCGTGCCTGTAAAAACAATGCGTGATTGGACTGCAGTCTCCCCTTTTGGGGTATTGGACTCTCTCCCAGCTAGGACTCGGGAACCTGAGTCACACAGGCGGCAACATCTTATGTGAAATGTTGCAGCATCTGCGGATGTGACCCAATAAAGTAACGAGGAAAACAGAAGCCCTTTGGTGTGTTCTGGATTTATTAACCGAACAGTCAAAAACTGTGAGTTACATTGGCTGTGCCAAACATATTTTGCTCTCAGTTGCTGTGATTTTTTAAAAGTCTTTTTTTCCCCCTGATGATGGAGGCTTGGTTTTCCTTTTCAAGAAACTATTTCCCCTCTCCTTGTAGGTCTGCAGCAGGTGCTGTTTTGAGCCTCATCCATTTCAGGCCACCGGCTGGTTTATCTGTTGGTGTGTTAGTTGCTCGTGGTGACTCTGCATTCGTCGGAACTTCCAGGGTTGTGCAAAATAACTGAGCTGTAATCAAGAGGAACTCTCCCTGCTTAAAGAGCTCTTAGGGCTCTGTATTGGTACGCTGGCCTTGGGCTTGGACAATCCTTCAAACAGAGGATGTCTTCTGACAGCCCTTCCAATCGAGCACTCTCTTCTCTAAGTTAGGACACATGCCCACTCCATTTTGCATCCATATACGTACGCTAGAGTCAAAATGCAACCTGCCCCACTTCAAAGTTTTAGGGCACAATCCTTTGTTTTGTTTTTATTTCATGTCCAGATCAAACTTTGCTCTGCCAAAATGTAGCCACTGCCACAGCTTTGTCATTCGCTTGCAGCAGATCGTCAACAGTACTGTAATGCTTTAATGAGCTTCCGCCGTGCGTTAAAAACGTGGTTGTTCAGGCAGGCATTTGGGATGGGTTAGGGTATTTTAGTAAATGTTTTTATTGTAGAATTTTATTGTTTTAAACTGTTTTATTATATGCTGTACATCGCCCAGAGTGGCTGGGTGCCCAGCCAGATGGGTGATTAATAAATTTAATAAATAAATAAATAAAATAAAATAAATAAACAGTACAAGACCCCGGCAGTAATCGACACACCATCAGATGTGCTGGGTCTTGGGTTTCTCCACATTCGCATAATGTATTGTCATCAACCAGCAACCCCCACTTAAATAAATTCGTCTTGCACCTTGGTACCCCCCCCTCATCCTATTCATTGTCCTCCAAACTATATAAGGGAGAGTATTTCCAGTGGCGATTTCTTTCTTCATTAAAATACTCAAGTTGGTACGCTCATTCCACCATTTACTTATCCGATTCTGTTCTTTGGTCCCCTCTAGGATATTAGTTCTTGACATAAAGCTCTTTCTAGATCTAAGTCGACAAATTGGGGGATTATATCCGCTCAAAGAGTGACGAGAGTCAGTCTCTTGCTTAGTTCTTTCGGCATCTGCTTCTACTTCCCTTCTAATCTTAGGTGGAGCAATGCCAACAAGAGAATATAGTTTATTTATAGTTTATTCCATGATTGTAGACAGAAATAAGTCCTACAGTTCCCAGCTTACCAGGATGCTGGGAGCTGTAGGACTTATTTCTGTCTAAACATGCATAGGATTGCGCCCTTAATTTCTAAAAATCCAGGGGCAGGGCTGAATGTGAAAAACTATTGAGTGAGCCTGTGTCAGTATGACTAATATGCAGCCCTTCAACAGGTCCTTGGGACAGCTTACCAAATCTTGAAATGGTGATACAAACAAATGAAAGCACAAGGATTTAAAACACCACACTATAAAAGGAGCATTATAAAGCCAATGGGATTAAAAACAACACCACACCACACATCATAAAAGCCAAGATTAAAAAGCTTGGGAAAATAACAAGGTCTCTGTGGCCTGAAATGGTATCAAGGTAGGCACCAGACAGGCCCCCCTGGGGAGAGCTTTGCACAGAGGCCATTGGTGTTCTAGCAAAAATTGCATGTTAATAGCATTATGGAAAGGCACCCCCGATATCTCCCTTGTCAGCAAAACAAGGACAAAATGGAGACGGGTTGTTTTTCTGTGGACGGGTACTGGAAAATAGGATGCGTTCCTACTAAGCAGGGAAAGTTGGAGGGTATGAAATGGGAACACCTAAAAGTTAATTAAACCTCTTCCCTCACTGCTCCCCATCATTTCCTAAGTTTAATATAGCCCCAAATAACTTCTCTCAATGGTGGGCAGACTTCAGCCTTGCAGGATCAACTATGTTACTAGATCCCCAAGATCCACCAACCGGAGCCTGGTGCAAAAGGGCATACCCTTAGAAGTAAAGAATTCTGGGCCCAGGAATGTATTTTAAGTCTTGGCTCACCATGTCCAAGCTTTCTTTATTTTAGCGGTATAAATTTGAAGGGGGGCTAATTTTGTCGTTGCTACAGTTAAACAACAGATAATTGGAAATCCTTGGAAGCTAAGGAAATCCTTTGGCTATAAATCACCAAGAGATCCACCAGTAGATCTATATCTACCTTCTGCCCATGCCTGAAGGTGTGATGATGCCCACATTCCCAAATGCCACAGTAACTGATGGCCCCTAATGACTGAATGAAAAGATCACAAGATTTTCACATGCCCTCCCCTGACTTATCGTATAAGATGGTTAAGATACAAGAGATGTGTTGGAGGAGGGGGAAGTAAAAGGTATAATGGAAATGTTTGCTGCAGGTGCAATCCTCTGGACACTTAGACAGAGCAAGGCCTACAACTCCCAGCATGCTGCAGCCAGCCATGAGGCATGCTGGGAGTTGTTGGCCTTTTTTCTGTCTACGCATGTGTAGGGTTACACCCTTGGTAAGTCTTAACACCCACACAACGTTCTAGGACTTAAGGCTAAATTTCTTCAAAGGCTGCAGTCATCCCCAGTTTTCTAAACAAATCTTTCATTTCCTTTCTATAACGATGGCCTTCAATTAATCTAGCCACTGTGGGTTTATCTCAGGGAAAGTTAGTTGGCGGCAATGCATGAACTGAAAGGGTAAACATTATATATATATATATATATATATATATATATATATATAATGGGGGTTGGACTCGATGGCCTTGTGGGCCCCTTCCAACCCTACTGTTCTATGATTCTATGATTCTGTGCTTCACTAGCACAAGGTGTGGTTATGACACTTGAGTTGGGTGGCCATTTGCCCTCTTTTACAGAGGACTGTGCTCTATTGGAAGGGCTATGAGAGGACTGTCCTCTGTTTGGAGGGCTGTCCAATCCAAGTCTGGTTTCAAGATAAAGAACCATCAGAAAGAAGACCTGGGTCTCAAAACTGACCAGTAACAGCTCCTGGACAGCAGACTGAGCAAGGCACGCCGCTCATCTGGTCACTGTGGTGAGATTTACAGTATTTCCATTTAAACCAGATAATTATTTCTACGTTTGCACCCAACACATATAAAGCAGCACGTGCAAATTTTATGCAACTCAACGTCTTCTTTTGTCCTCTTTTTCGGCGATGTATAAGTGGCCGCCCTGCCCTTGAGAAAGAATTAGATGCATTTGTGCAGGATGAAGACCTGTGGATGGCTATTACTGTTCCATATCCAGGGGTAGTATATCCCTAAGCGTAAGATACAGAGAACAAGCAACGGGGGGATGGGCAATTTTTCATAAACTGATTACAAGATTCCCAGAAGGATCTACCTGGCTTCTTTTGGAAACAATATCCCGTCCTGGATGGATCTTAAAACAGTTCTTATGTTGGTGTATGGTGTCAGACTAGGACTGGGGAGAACCAGGTTCAAATCTCCACTCATCCGTGAAGCTCACTGGGTGACCTTGGGCTAGTAGTCACTTTAATCACTCAGCCCAACTTACCTCACAGGGTTGTTGTGAGGATAAAGTGGAGAGGAGGAGGATTATGTAAGCCGCCTTGGGTTCCTTGCAGGAAAAAAGGTGAGATATAAATATAATAAATAACCAACCAACCAACCAACCAACCAACTAACTAACTAAATAAATACAAATATGTTGCCTTGAGCTCCTTGGATCAAAGGCAGGTTATAAACATAATAAAATAAAAACCGTATCTTGCTGGAGAGAAACTGGGAATTCTACTAGGAAATCTTAGCTTAAAAAAAGGGGGGTCTCCCTGCAATCGAGGGGGCTGTTGTGTGAGATTCGCAAAACCCACCAAGCAGGTGATTAGCCAGCTCTCTAAGAATACCTTCTTTCGTCCCGCACCTGCCGTGCTCTGTGATGGCCGCAGAAACAGAACTTGAACCTACTTTGATGCCTGGTGAAATCTCCCAAAATGGGAGTGGAAAGAGGCACTTCAGGGTTCTGCAGAGCAGCCTGCCTATTGCTGTGACAAGCAGGAAGATCTTGACGATGACACGATTCATGTGCGGTCCCTGCCCCGAGGATCATACAATCGAAAATCTGCCAAAGGCGAGAGAGCTAGAAGCAGAGGGAAAGGAGATGTGTTGATTTCAATGATGCGTTGATTTCCGTGTTGCGCTCGTAGGCTGAGTAAGTACAGTCTAGAGCAGAACCACTTTCAGCCCGAGGGCGAATTCCGTTTTGGAGAACCTCTTGGAAGTTGCTTTCCATTGGTGGGTGGGACCAAAGGCAAAAGAGGGAGCCTCCACCCCTCAATACTAGCATATTTTAGCTTAAATCTCCTAGTGCCCGTAACTAAGCTGTAGCAAATGCATTTAGAATGGAGGGGAAACTGCACAAAAGCCAGGAAACTTCAGTTGGGCCAGAGCAAGGGGGTGTGGCCTTGTAGGCAACCTCAGCAGGCCAGATTTGGACCCTGGGGCCGCGGTTCCACACCCCTGGTCTAAAGCAAAGGCATGATTATAGCTGTCTTGAGGTGAAAGGATGGTCTAGATGACCGATTATCTTGCGTTTGCTGCTATTAAATTATGTTGGAAGCAGAACAGTCTTGCTTAGTGCGGCAAATGTCGCTCCAAAGCACCTGACGTGCACCCAGCAGTTGCCTCTTTTGAGGCCTGTGCAACATAGGAAGGTTTTGGAGCCTCTGTTCTGCTTTTCGGTGTGTAGCATTATCCTCCCAAGAAATGTACAGGATCCTGGCATTCTGTGAGCAGAGGCAGGTGTGTGTGTGTGTGTGTGTGTGTGTGTGAGTACGGGGGGTGTTTGTCAGTTTCTTCTAGTGACTCGTGTTGCTCTTGTGAGTAGAGGCTGTGACCTTGTTTATTCTACTTAGAGAGATGCGTCCGGAACCCAAATGATGGCAGTACAGTATAACAGAAGGCCTTCCAAATGAAAGGTGGTTTTTTTTCCCGTTTCTTGCTTGTGCATTACCTTGTATTCTCTCCCCCTCTCTGGCTCCCCCCCACTCCCCAATGTGTCCTGGGAAATCAGACTGATCAATAGTTCCCATTTCGGTACAACTGCAGCAAGCATTACAACTGTATAAAATTTACAACATTGTCTGCTGTAAATTTTAATTGGAAAAGCCTTATAGCTTTACCCTCTTTCTATCTTTTGCGGGTTTAAATCTATTTGATTTAAGCTTTGCAAGGGGGGGGAATCAAACAAATTTACAGCATATAATATTGTGTCATACACTTTTTATTGACACTGTAATATAAATAGGACAAAAACAACAGCCCTGCTGGAAGAGGATGGGCCATAAAAATGTGTGGGAAGAAGCGGAAGGGGGGGAGAAGCCGTGAGCTGACAGTGGCGGAACCAGTGTGTGTTGCATGTGGGTATTTTGAGGAAACGGCATCCGTCGCAAAGGGCCACACGGCAGACAGGTATTAGCAATGGCAAACGTGTCAGATTAATAATTTGGTGTTGGCTGGAGGTACAGGCAGCCTGTGAGGGGCACAACCTCTCTTGCAGCCTTCAAGAGACGCCCTGTAAAGGGAGAATCTTGCCGCTTGGAGCGGCACCGTAGAAAATGCCGCTTCTCATCCCCGCTTTATTTCTGTCACAGGTCAGGCTCGGAAAGCCACCACACCGCTGTTACTGACTCCACCCTGGGCACCAGCGCAAGCCCTTCAGTGTGAGCCCAATTAATAATTTGCATAATTAACCTGCATATTTTAAAAAGGGACTGGCCCAGCATCTGTATTTGCAGCGAAATGGGGTAATGAGGGCCAGGCGAACGGCGCCTCGGGCAGGCATGAGCAGACGCGTGGCAGTAGTAATTTTTGCTTGGATTGACAACCGCTAGACAAGCAGTCCCGGCATAAAAACTAAACCCCGTTTGGCAGAATTAATCGTTGACAAACTGCTCTTAAAGCTGTAACATTGTTTCTGTCAGTTGTTCGGTTTTGATGTCACTGTTAGACATAATAAATCAATAGTGTCAGAATTTGGTAATGTTTATAGCTAGCAAGGTTTATTATTTCATATGACTGTCATGTACCAATACTGGTTATCGTGCCTGTCTCTAAATTATCGAAGGCAGAGTGTTGCTTTGAATACACTCCTCTGGATCTGTGATCCACTTAACCCTCCGTTGCAATCTGGGAGGTTTGCTTTGGTTTTGCATCCGTTCCTTCGGAGAGGTTTTTGAAATAAACTCGTCGAGACAATGCCTGTTAAAGGCAGCCGCTTTCTCTGACATTTTGCTAGAGAAATGGTCTTTCTCTATTCTTTTTTTTGTGTGTGTGGAAAAAAACCCTTCTAGGTTTACTCTTAAAGCAGAATTGGGGAGCAGAGGGTGTCTCTCTTTAAAAAAAATGCACAGACGCAGCTCTAGATGATGCACGTTTTTATTTGTTTTGGTTTTTTAACATGAAGCAAGTGTCACAGTGCACAGGATATATTCTTTCCTATTCTGGATTTGGATTCCAAACATTTGTAAGTCTGGGGGAAGAAATGGTGCTTAGCTCACCATAGCAGTCTTCAGTGAGTGGATTGAGATATAGAATAGTGTTGTACACTTTTTTGTGTAAAAAGTGTAACACTACCACCACACTTTCTGTTGGAGAGTGTGAGTGGATTGTACCAAATATTCTTCATCTTTTTGTTTCTTGGGTTTAGGCAAATTTGCAGTCGGGTGGAAATGTCTCCTGAAAAACACTTGCATTATCTGAATATTCCCATTTGTTCCTCCAGTCCCACCCCCCACCCCACCCCACCCCACCCCACCCCATCTCGTTCAATGGCACTGTTTGTCCTGGATGCTGCTGTTTCCTTCTTTCTAGATTAGTTATTTAGGTGATCCCAGCCAATCAGGGATCATGTAGTGAACAGGATGGTGTTATGGCATCATATAACCAACTGGATTTGGCAGTGTGACAGCATCAGGAATGGCCAGTTGGAATGTGTAAGTGAACATTTTTGCAAAGAATGTTGAACAGTTGTTGGAGAAGGGGACCGTTTGGGGCACTGAGTCAAACATTTGTGACACATGATCATAGCTTAGTAAACTGAGGTATGAATGAGGCTTTTGGCTCATGCATGCATCCCATTAGTTCCTCTTTTCACAAGGGCCATGATCTAACCAGGAAGTCTTTAATAGTTTCCTATTTGTCTGAACCTAGAAACTAGGGTTACCAGTTTCAGAACAAGCCAGGATATTAAATCATGGTTTGAAGTTGGTTTACTATCATGGCTTTTTCCAAACCTGGCAACCACCGTTTCTTGGTTTGGGGGGGTGAAGACACTCCACACATGACTAGTTTTGGGTTTGCTCTGGTTCCCTCCCCCCTTTTTTATTAAGAGAAGGAGAGAGAAAGATGGACCCAGAAAGCAAAGGAAGAGAAATGGCAGGCAAGCAGAGGAGGGGAAAGATTGGGATAGAGAGGGAAAGTAACAAATGAAAAGTGGATCTTGTGTTGTGGATCCTTGTTCTTAGACTGCTGCCATATCGAATGCCTGTTTCTATTTCAAGATATGAGGCAGACAGATATTTTTCTATGCTGTGGTAGTCCCAGAAAGGATATAGAGTTGGAACATTTTCTAAACTGGATTACCTATACAGTATAGCAGGGGTGGGCAGAAAGTAGATCTCCAGATGTTTTGGAGTTCAACCCTGAGAAGCCCCTGCCAGCATGGTCAATGGTCAGAAATGCTGGGAGTTAAAACATCTGGAGATCTCATTTCTGCTATTTCTGCTGTACAGGGTGCTTCCTGGACAAGAAGGCAGTGTCTTAGACTAAGCTGTGTACAGTTTTAGCTCAAAGCTGTAGAACTGCAGAGGTAGTAAATGATAGGTTTGGGTACCCAATCATGCATAATATAAAGCTAATGTCTGTCATAAGTTATACTCTCGGTCATCCTTCCCCAACCTATATTTGGACTATAACACCCAGCAGCCCCAGCCAGCATGGCGAACAGTTAACAATGCTGAAATTTGGAGTCCAAAACATCTGGGGGACACCAGGCTGGGAAAGGTTGTTCCCGGTAATATGTCTTTAAGTAAGCATCACTGGACCAGAGGAATTCTTCCACTCTTTGTCCCAAAGGGATTAAGCGTGCATCTACTCTGCACACAGAGTAGTGAAGGACAGGCTGACGCATGCAAAGGCTGCTGGCCTTAAGCTGGGATGACTGCAACCCGAGGGTTGTGTTAGCCATGAAAGCAGAGAAAGGTGATAGAGGGAGTGTAGCAGGCAACGTGCCTACAAGGGCTGTGTATTGGGGACTTGGAGGAGCTAACATCTGAAGTGAAGGGTGCGACTCTCAGAGAATAGTGCAAAGGGGACCACAGCTCATCTCTTCCACCTGGAGGGGGAATCTTTTTTGCTTAATGCTTCCTTGACTACGCTGTCCAGCCATTTCTTGAGAACCTCCACGGAAGGAGAATCTGCAACTAGGACACTTGTTGCATTGCTGAGCCAATGGAGTTCCCCCCACCCCTCCCCATGAGGTTTAACCTCATGTCCTTCCCTGCCAGTTGCAAGCAATGGTGGGCCTCCCTACTGGCGCATCCTTTTAATTAATCTTCCTTATTTGTTTTCCGTGTCTCTATTTCCTTTGGCCTTTCCTCCTATCGTTGTAAGATGGCCCTGGTATCAGGACCTTATTGCATCTGTCCTGAAAGACCTGCACTGGTGGCCAATTGCTCTCCCAGCTCAGTTCAAGGTGTTCGTCTTAACCTTTAAAGCTGCAAAAGGCTTAGAGCCTGGCTATCTAAGGGGACCACCAGTCTCTCAGTGAATGTCTCTGGGAATTAAGATCTGCAGGAGAGGCCCTTCCAGGTGGAAGAGATGAGGGCGCCATTACCCACAAAGGCCTGTCCGTTGGACACACGTGAAAGGTCGTTCTCCTGTGTTTCTTACCGAATAACATTATTATTATTATTATTATTATTATTATTGTGGTTATTGTTATTGTTATTGTTATTATATTTATATCCTACCTTTTTCCCCAATACTGGGACTCAAGGCGGCTTTACAACATTAAACGCTTATACAGTTAAAACATATAAATAGAAATATACAAAAGTTAAAAATATATTTAAGTCATCAATAATATTAAAATTGTATAAAATATCAAAATTTTAAAAGACAGCAGCAATATAAACGATAGCACCGATCCATCATATTCTCACAGGTCCAGACTATCTATCCCCAAAGGCCTTATTATTTTTATTGGACTTTATATATATTATAAATACTTTGGCTTTATTGTTACCTGTTGGAAGCCACCATGGGTACAAATGCTCCAAATCACTCTTCCCCAACCTGGTTTGCTCCAGATGTTTTAGACTACATGTCCCATCATCCCTGGCCATGGTGGCTTGGGCTGGGGGGGGAGCCGAAGTCCAAAACAGCTGGAAATGTGGGTCTTCAGGGTGGGACTTATTCCCAGTGAATGTTTCCACTGTTCTGCTATAGCTCTGACCTTGTGTTTTACACTCCTGTGCCCTCCACTCTGATGCAATGAAGTGAGCAGAACTTTGCACGGTAATTACAAAAAGTCCAAGACAATCCAGTGCAGGGCTACCAAATGGTCAATGGCGCGGTGGTTGGACCAGCGTAAACATACCAGGCTGATCCACTTGCAACTCATTTACAATGGACTGCCATGGTACCAGTGGTACAATTATTTGTTCTATACTTTGTTTTGTTTGCATGACCTATAACTCTGTAGATGTGTATGTCTGGCATGAGCGTATGAATTCTTACTTTCTAGGGCTTTGTCTTTTTCTCTTCCAAGTAATTTACGAAGTCATTTACAAGTTCCAACTTGTTTTCTTTTTCAGTATCCTTGATTCAGAATAGTGTGAAAATGTATGTTGGAACATAACTTATGCCAGTAAAGCCAAATATATGCAAATCTGCCTCTCCCTTTCATAATCCAGTTTCATAACTCAAGTTTGGGGAGTTGCAGAATCTTAGCAATTCAGCCCCCGGTTTATTCTCCATCTTAGGCACGCATGCTTGGCTTTTCTTTGCTATAGAGGACATAGTTTCCCTTTATATTTCTAAGTTCCAATACTTCTTGGGATTTTTAAGACCACCTTCTTTTTTTGTTCCTTATCCTCTGCACACCTTCTGAGGGCTTTGCCCTTTCTGGAGCTCAGATGTGCCTGCCTTCCTCTTTCTGCTACAAAAGGGCTTGGTTTCATCGTATATCAAGTTGCTACTCTTGTCATGCTGCTTGGCAATTCTTAATTACACATTAGTGCAGAAGGGGAGGAGTCAGATGGGAAAGGGGTGGTCCCACGTCTGGCATATAAATGTGTCTGTGGACTCAAGGGAGGGGGCATGAATAAATTACATCCGTGAATTATGTCTGTTTAAAGGTAGGAGGAGGGACGACTTTCAAGCGTGTGTGTGTTTTCAAGTGTGTGTTGTTCAGCATAAACAAGGTTTTAGTCAATGCTCTGAATCGTATGGCTTTGTTTTCTCATGGCCCACGATGCAGTCATGATGTATATTATTTTGAAGGTCTAGCAAACAACAACAACAGATTGGAAAAATAGATCCTCCTGACCACCATGTCTCTAAAACAAAACAAAACCCAAGAATTATTAGGGACTTCCCCTCACCCTACACACGCATGCCTTACTTAGCATGAGCAGTAAAAGAGAATTTGGAGTAATGCATAGCTACAGGTCTTCTAGTAAAAACTGGCATGATCCGGTGATGCTTCTTGGGTGTAGGAACTCCTGCCTGCTACACACAGATTTATTGCCTGCCCACTCGTTCTCAAACAGAACATGAAATATAGATTTGTTTCTGCTTTAAGCAAAATATTTTGTAATATGCAATGCAGCGTTCTTCCTTCCCCCTCAAATCTAGCTCCTTTTTGTCCACCAATTAATCCCTTCCCCTCCAAAAAGTCTGCGTTTTCTGCAGTATTCTTTCCCATCCATTCATTTGCAAGCATGGATCGCTTAGCTAAAGTTATGGAGGAGGTGAGGTCTATCAGCAGCTAACACCCATGATGGCTAAATGAAATCTCCACATTCAGGGCCATGTTCAATGCACCACTGATGATCACCAGTTTGGCAGGGGGAAAGCAGGGGGGGGGGGCAGCTGCAGTGGAGATTATGGCTTCTGTGACTTAATTGTGGGCTTCCTGCAGAGACCTCTGGTTGGCCACTCTGAGAAGCAGGCCACTGGATCATTCATTCATTCATTGCATTGGCCACCTAATGCGAAGAGAAAACTCTCTGGAAAAGACCCTGATGCTGGGAAAGACTGAAGGCAAAAGGAGAAGGGGACGGCAGAGGATGAGATGGCTAGATAGCATCACTGATGCAATGAATATGAACTTGAGCACGCTCCGGGAGAGAGCGCAGGACAGGAAGGCCTGGCGTGCCATGGTCCACGGGGTCACGAAGAGTCGGACATGACTGAACGACTGAACAACAACAACAACAACTGCCCATTAGCTGAAGCTCTATGAATGGTTCACAAAAGGCTCACTCATAAAGAAACAACATAGTAAGACATAATATAAAAACCATAAATGTAAAACATAATTAAACCAAAGTAAAACCAAGACAAAAGCCAGCTGCAGGGCAAAGATCTAAAATGCACGAACACAATTTTTTGAAACTGAAAGACAAAAAAGCCTGGGGAAATAAAAAGGTTTTCACTGGGCGCTTCACAAAGACCACAGCGTCGGTGTCAGGGGAGCCCCTCTGGGGACGGCTTTCCAGTACAAAGGGCGCCACCACTGAAAAGGCTGTCTCCTTAGTAGCTACGTGCCTCACCTCATTGGGCAGGGACTCCCAGAGAAGGGCCTCTGAATATGATCTTCGGGTTCTGGCAGGTATATACGGAAGGAGAGGATCCTTCATTTTGGGCTTTGTAGGTTAATGCCAGCCAGAAATGGCCTGTCAGCCTGCACTGACTGTACAGCAGTGGTGCAATATGACGACATAAGATTAGATGGGCACCTGGGCTGATCCAGTAGGGCGTTAGGATTTTAAGCAGTGCATCCATCAGCTAGCATGTTGATTCCCTCAACTGCCCACAAGCGCAGCGAAAAGGCAGCATCTGTGTTTTGCGTGTGCGGGGGGCATGCAAGCGGCATCTGAAAACGCCAGCTGATGGGCACTTTGAATGTGAGAGGGGGAGGGGTACCGCCCCCCCAGCCTTGTGATGAATAAAACGATGACATTTGGTACTCGCCCTGGAATTGTGCTCAGTGTCCGTAAGCCTGTTGGTCGGCGTAACCCTCCCTTGATGAGGCCTGAGGCTGCCCAGCTGACTGGGGGTGCACCGTTCCCGTCCGTCGCAGAAAGGCGGGCTTGGATAATTAGGCCAAGAGGAACGGCGGGAGGCAGCTGCCTCTTGTATATTCATGGCCTGTCGTGATTGATGGAAGGACAGTGTTTGGTGACACTATCATTTGCGAGTTGAAAGGTAGACTTGAGGCTGGAGCCAAGCTCAGATGGGGCTTTCAGAGGGCCCCAGCAATCCGCTCATTTGGATGTGGGCGATGTTCGCATCTGCATTTCTTTGTTTCTCACTGTTTCCAAAGGACATCTGTTAATTTGTATAGATTAGGCGGAATGCTTTCATTTAAAAAACATCAAATTATGTCGTACAACCATTGTGCTATCAGAGTTTCTGTCAAAGTTGAAAGTGTGTGTGTGTGTGTGTGTTTTGGAGCCATGCATGGCACAGTGGCCAGAGAGAGGGATTTGGGTCTGTTTCCCATCGCTCTCCCTCATTTTGAAAGTAGCCGCTAAGAGATTTGGTTTCCTACATCCCAGCAATCTTAGCCATTCCCCCCCCCCCCGTGCCCATAGTTGCAGTGAAAAAAAGCATCTGTTGAATTATAAATTTCAGGATAAATGAGGCTTGCTAAATTTCATATCTCACCGGGGGGGGGGGGAGGCCTCTGTGGCTGGACCAGAAAGCTTTTGCCTCGGAAAATGGGGGGCAGGGGGAGCGAACAGGACAAAGTCAAATGTAATTAATTCAAGTGGGGGAAATGCTTTTACTGTGTAATATTTAGTCACATATTTCAACAATAATAGCGTTTCTGTCAGGGACGTTACATTTTTCAAAGGTATTGCTTTCACCAAGATACTGTGATATTAGCTGGAAGCTGAGTGTTCTTCTTTGAGTTACCCAAGCCTTTTATTTTCTAGTGGGGGAAGGATGGCCGGTTGTACCCCAGGGCCTGTTTCCTGGAGTGCGCATGCTGTGGCCCAGTTGGTGGCTGGCTTGACTCACAAATAAAATCACCCCACTCCAAGTCACTGGAGCAGACTGGCTATGCAAGACAAATATTCCGATATAGCCTGCTAAGCTAGTATTTCCAGATTACCTTCTCCCCCTCTTGTAATGCATGTTTTGGACTTCAGTTCCCATCAGCCCCAGTCATTCTGGCCAATGGTCAGAAATGCTGGGAATTGTTGCCCAGAACATCTGGAGGCCACCACGTTCAGGAAGGCTGGCATATGAGAGCTTAGGGAGCACGAAGGTATCCAGGGAGGGGCCGTAGCTCAGTGTGGTGGAGCACATGCTTTGCATGCCGAAGGTCCCAGGATCGATCCCCGGCTTCTCCAGGCAGGGCAAGGAAAGAATCCCGCCTGAAACCCTCGAGAGCTGCTGCCAGTCAGTGTCGACAGTGCTGGGCTAGATGGACCCAGGGTCTGACTCAGTAGAAGGCAGCTTCCTACGTTCCTGATGTTCCTGCTAAGTTCTTACTACCAAGGTAACTCAGTAGTAGATTTTAGGAAAGAAAATAGGATAGCCTGTCTTATGCTGACTCAGACCATTACTATGTCTAGCTTAGTATTGTCTGCATTATATGTGGGGGCTCTCCACGGTTTCAGGCAAGGGTCTTTCCAAGTCCCACCTGGAGATGCTGGGAATTGAACCTGGTAGCATCTTCATCCAAAGCATGTCTTTTATCTTGAGGTACAACCTATTTGCTAAGCACTTTGTAGTAAACTCTTGCTCTCTCGTGCCCATCGGCTTAAACAGACACTGTGCCCTGCCAACTCTCATGTTTAAGTCTGGCCATTAGTTCATTGGTAGAGCTTTGCATGCAGAAAAGCCCAGGTCCGGTCCTGGCTGCCTCCAACTGCAAGGATTTGTGGTTGGACTGAAGAAGGGCACTTTCTCTGCTGGAGAGCATTTGCCATTCAGAACAGGCAAGGTGGATGGACCGATGTTGTGACTTGGTATGTGTACGGATTTGGGGGCGTGGCAGATGCAGCTCAATGGTGGAGCAAAGACTTTGCATGCCGAAGGTTGCAGGTTCAATCCCTGGCATCTCCAGTTACAAGGATGTTGGGAGAAAGGGGTTGGAGGGGGATCTCCACTGCAGAACTTGGAGAATTGATGGCAAGTTGGAATACCTTCAGCATTGCAGTGGGTCTTGTAGGTTATAGCCAGGATTTGATTAGAAGTAGCCTGAAGTGTTTGGGCCTTTTGAGCCTCTGGAATGTCAGAATCTGTGTGAGTTTCTCTCTGTCAGTGGTCTCAGAGCAGAGCTGGGGGGAGCCACTCCACTCCCTGTCCACCCGCTGGTCTGGCCTTGGCAGGCAGGGAGGCTGAAAGCTGTCCGTGAGAACCTGACAGAGGTGGGGTGGGGTTTGCAGAAGGGTCACTGAGGTTGAAGTATCACTGCTGGAGGGCTGAGCAGTGATGCCCTGCTTAGACAGGGGCCTTGCTGAAAGGCCAAAAGCCCTTGTCTCTCCAGGGGTTGGGAGGAAGTGCCTTACAGACACACTTTCCCCTTTTAAGCTGATGCAAAGGCAAGGAGCCTTTTCTAGGAACATCTCATCTTCATTGCCTGAAACCATCTCATTTGGATTCACCATAATCTGAGCCTCTGGAGGCACTCTGCACATGGACTCTCTTTCAAACTGGAACTTTGGATTGTAAAGGACTTGCCATGAAAAGTGCCGTGATGCTTTTCATAGACTTTGAACTCTCATTTGCTGTGGATTGTGTGTCTTCCTTGTTGTCAGTCCAGAGTGCTGTCAGGCTGGGTTTGATCTCGACTCTTGGACTTTTCTCTGTCTGGACTCATGCAGGGTCGAGTTACCAAGGTGTGGGGCTCTTTGCTTGTGTGGGTATACCCTTGGATTTGATAGGCTTCCACCATGTAGCCTGGAGTTTCCAATGAAAGATTCAAAGTTGGACTAACTCTCTGTGGGTGTGGTTTTCTTTAGGCCTTTCTAGGATCTTCCCCTTTGATTGCCTGGGAGGGATCATTCCAGGAATCATTCCCATTCCTTGTCTGGGGTTTGGAACCCCATGTATGGATTGCCTGGGCTGGATATGCCAGGAATCTCAACTCCCTTTCCTTGTAATCAGAGACATGGAGATGGCCATGGGAAAACCACATTGAGGACGATCTCGGTCACAGGGGTAGAGTTTAGCTTTGGACTGTTCTAGAATTACTTAGAGCCTGTAGCTACTGACCATCAGCTATATGATTTCAAAAAAGTGTAACCAGTAAACTTTGGCTGTGGGATTTCCTACAATAAAGGAGCCTCACTGATTTGGGTGTCCGGTGTCAGATTGCCTGAGTGTGTGTGCTTGAGAGATCAGGGATCCCACCAAAATGGAGCCGTGGCAATCCCATCACCCATGGTCTACCTTCCCCTGGTGAAAATGGCACTGACTTAGCAGCAGCAGGAAGGTAAATGCTGTTGCCTTCCCTGGGCGACCCTCTGGATGTACTGTGGACTCCATCTTCCGTCAGCTTTGACAAGTTGTCCCAGGGGATAGTCTGAAGGCACGTGAGGCAGCTGCCTTGCTGAAGCAGGTCTGGGTCTGGTTAGTGCTTGGAGGGGAGACCACCTGGGAACCACATGTAGCCACCTTGAGTTCCACGATGGAAGAAAGGTTGGATATAAATGTAATAAACAAACAAACAGATAAATAAATACTTGGCTTGGCTTTTCCAGAGATACCACCTCCATTTTGCCATAGCTGACCCACAGAATGCTTGTGAAACGTGACACTGATGTGGCACTTTTGGAGTTGCTGTGGTCGGAGCTGAGTCCCACAGGAAATCTTCTCCTTGTTTTGGTGTCTAAATGGGAACCAGATCTGTGCCTTTCTGCAGTTCTCCTCCATCATCAGTGGTTTACTGGAGCCTTATAGGGATGCAACACTCACACTTTTTAATTAGCGGGGACACTGAGTCCCTGTTCCCTCTGCTGTCGGAGAAATCCACAGTGGAACAAACTGAGTTCAGATTTTTATGAATCTGACCCACTGATTCTGCAGTAGACTGGTTTTTCCACTATCAGGCAGATTCCATGGACTTGCGGACTGTTTTTCTAACCTTTGGGAATTTTGCGCAAATTTTGTCATACAAAACTATGGGGGGAAAAACTTGGCCAGAAATGCGCACTTCCCCCATAAGCTAAAGTAAGAAAATGCACATTTTGGGGGGATTTGCACACTTTGTGGGGATGTGCACATTTTTGCAAGTGTGATTTTGCGCAGATTTGGATTTGTGCAAATGCAAATTTGTGCAAATGCAGAAACTAAAAAAATGCCGCCGGAACGAAAGGCGCCCGACAACCCTCAAAACACAGGTGGAATGGATTTTAGATAATCCATACATTCCTACCTCACAGCAGCTGAGGGGTGGGCGGGGGAGATAAATGATTTTCTCAGGAATAATTTAGAATTTATAGCTGTGTGTTGTCCCTGTTGTATTGCAAAGTATTTGGGGGTTGCTTGGTCCTGAATTGGCAATTAAGACCAACAGCTTTATCAAGGACCTGCTCCTGGTAGGGCTGAAAACTGCTAGAATTGGTTTGTTGATATGGATTTATTTATTTATTTACTTATTGCATTCATATCCTGCCTTTTTTCCTCTTTCAAGGAACCCAAGGCAGCTTACATTATCCTCCTCCTCTCCATTTTATCCTCACAACAACCATCCTGTCTGTGACTGGCCCAAAGTCACCCAGTGAGCTTCCACAGCTGAGTGGGGACTAGAACCTGGATTTCCCAGCTCCCAGTCCAACACTCTCACCACTACACCACACCACACCACATCAAGTATAGCTTGATGGAAATGGATATCTTCATCAAAAACAGAAGCACTGTACTATACCTTTCCTCTGAGGTCCTTAGAGTAGCTTGCATGTTGTTTTTCCTCACAACAACCCTGTGAGGTAGATCAAGCCAAGAGATGGCGGGTTGGATCCAGACTAAGATGCATGCAACTGGCCTGGGAGAAGTGGACTTCCCCACCCACTCCTCCCCAAAACAGCCCCTCTGGACCCTTGAAAATGTAACGCTGAAGATTGGGGGACCCTGTTGAAAGGGGTAAACTGTGGTATGGTGGGGAAGAAGGCGTCACTGGAAATAAGGCAAAGGCACCTTCCTCGAGCAGAGCCCTTCTTTCAACAGGAAGCAGATCCTGGATCCAATCCAGTAACTGGCTCAGGATGCAAATTTGGATTGGCGTATGTTTATTGCTCTGTTATCAGAATATGACTCAAGCCAGATGCCTGAACTTTGCCTTGGAGGTGTGGCTGTGGGGAGTGTTATGAGGAGTGCCTGCACTTGAAAACTTACGGCTATACCATTGCCTCCCACAACATTTGACAAAGGGAGCATTAGCACAGCTCCTCCAAGACAAAGCATAGCCTGGCATGCAGCGCTCTTCCGAACTGCTGGTGTAAATGCTCTCAGGGAAGCTGAATTGGATGTGATAGCATCAGATGGTTTTCAAGTGGCATTTTCATCGGGGAAGCGACTCTGTAGTTAATAGCAGGATTATCAGTGGAAGCTGGGCCTGGGGAGAAGCCTGAATTTTATTTATTTATTTATTCGGTTTGTTTCTTTTCTATTAACCATTTGCATCCTGCCTTTAGAATTTTCCTGTAACGTAGTAACTAAAAATGACAAATAATAGAAGTATGAGTAAATGCTCTCCCACACTGGAGGTGTTCGAGACGAGGCTGGACAGCCATCTGTCAGGGATGCTCTGACTTGGATTCTTGCATTGAGGAATGCAGCCCAGGGGGTTGGACTTGATGGCCTTGTAGGCCCCTTCCAACCCTACTATTCTATGATTCTTATGATTCTGTGCATGCAAACACATCGGCGTAACAGCACATACAAGAGCCAGAGGGAAATTGTTCATAGAAATCCTAGCAAAATTAAACATGTCTTCAGGAGCTACTTAAAAGTGGGGTGGGGCGGGGTGGGGCTTGGCAGAGCACCCATGAAAGGGAATTCCACCACTGTGGTGTTACCACTGAGAAGGCCTGTTGAAAGTACCTGCTAGTCTGATCTTTGGTGACGATGAGCCTAAGAGCAGAGCCTCAGAAGCCCATTGTAGGGCTCAAATAGATTCAGATGGACACTGGTGGTTCTTCAGATAACCTGATCCTAGACCATGAAGGGCTTTAAACCAGTACTTCTTAAAACTGGTACAAGATCTGGAAACCACCTTTGTTAGAATGGGCCCGATTCGATCCCAAAATAGGCACCTTGACAGTGTGGATGATTCTGATTTGGTAGAGAGTAATCTCTGTCCTAGGCCACTTTTCCAAAATATCTCTGCTCCCACTGGCCGCCAGGATGGTTCTAGATGGTGGAAACAAAGCATGGCATCTAGGACAACACGGGGATATTGGATTGTCGGTTGCTTAAACAGCCCCCATGCTTTCTACTCACTCTCACTCTCCACCTATCTCTGCACTGTGTCTTGTCCATAGCATTGTCTTTTGGACAATGGTGTATCTCATCCTTTTTCTTTCAGGGTGGTGGTGGCAGCCTTAGATGTTTTCCCCAGCACTGGTGATCTAACCCCCCCCCCCAACCCGCTGACACTTGTTCCGTGAAATCTGCTTCTGCTGCTTCTTTGCTTATCAGCTCCTCAATTTGTAGCTGCAGCTTTGGAAATTTATGCTTGAGACTCCCATCTTTGTATTTACTCCAATTAACACATAAACCCTAATTACTCAGATCAAGGGAGTTGGGAGCCCATAAATGGAAAGTGACACAGGAGAACTTGGCAGCTGCTTTAAGCGGCAAGGTAACAACCCCCCCACACACTCACAAAAACCAGAGGAAGTATCAATTAGATGACATTGATGGTGAGGCAGGGAAGGGGAGCGGATGAGGAAGAAAGAGAGAGAAGAAATGGGAGATGTTCACATCCCTGGGTATCACACCCATTTGCTTCCTGCCTATGTAGAGCGCTCTATAAACCCCAGTTGTCAGTGACTTGTAGGAATTTAATTTCGCACAGCTACCTTGGTTTATGCTTTTACTCCTTATTTAGCGGGAAAGGGAGC
Organism: Heloderma suspectum; assembly: GCF_057233095.1. Classification (NCBI taxonomy): domain Eukaryota; kingdom Metazoa; phylum Chordata; class Lepidosauria; order Squamata; family Helodermatidae; genus Heloderma; species Heloderma suspectum. The sequence goes on along the minus strand of NC_139471.1, from coordinate 9,685,776 downwards.
TCTTTTCTTTTCTCTCATGTGTCGTCCCTCCCAGATCGTCGGAAAATGGCTATTCTCTAGGGTGATGCACGTGGACACATCGTGTCGTTTGTATTTTGCAGTGGAGACACCACCCAGTTATAAAGGGTTTCGTAGGGCTGGGGTTGATTTAGAACAATCTTTCCCAGCCATATACATTGGACTACAACTTCCAGCATCCCCCAGCCAGCCAACACTCTTTGAGGGCACCAGGGTTGAGAAGACTGATTTAGAAGTATCATGGAGGGGGGTGGGGACTGGCGGCATCTAACAGTATTCCTAACCGTTCATCCCTCCATAGTCAGATTTTTACTATGCCTGCACCATTTAATTGATCCATTGATTTATCGATTGGTCCATTGATTCAAAAAACCCTTTGATCGACTACAAAGGTGCCCTCAATTAATCAAGAGGCAAATGTTTCATTGTGTGTATATGTATGAATGTACGTAGGTCTGTACTCACATGCACGCACAAGTAAAAACAGCAGATGGTGACATCATCTTAAGAGACATTCCCCTTTTTCCCTCACCCAGGAGGGAATGCCTCTCTTAAGATAGTCTTTGTTAATTATTATTATAATAAGCCCAACATGTTTCAGCCTTTTTTCTTATTTTAGGCCTTCTTCAGGGGGCAAAGCAAAAAGTCTGCAGATTTTTTTCGGCAAAAAATGGTCTCCTGCTCCAACCTACTGACACAGGAGACAATGTTTTGCTGAAAAAATTCTGCGGACTTTTTTCTTTACTCCCTGAAGAAGGCCTAAAATAAGAAAAAATGCTGAAACATGTTGGGCTTCTGATAATAGTGTGGTGTGTGGTGGGCTCTCCCACACTGGAGGCATTCAAGACAAGGCTGGACAGCCATCTGTCAGGGATGCTCTGCATTGAGCAGGGGGTTGGACTCGATGGCCTTGTAGGCCCCTTCCAACCCTACTTTTCTAGGATTCTAATAAATTCCACTTTGCATCCCGAGAACCTGTTCTTTGTGATCTACTCTGGACGCTCACCTCCTGTTCTCTTAAGACAGTGGCTTAATCCACACATAGCAGTTATACCATTATCATACCGTTGTCATAATGGTTGGTGCCCATTGGTGTCATGTGTACCATTAGTTATGATAATGGTATGATAATGGCATAACTGCTGTGTGTGCATTCAGCCAGTGCCTGCGATGCCTGTATCATCTCAAACAACAAAACAAAGTACAGTGTGTGTTTTTCCTGCAGAACTGCTGTTTACATCATGCAGATTGAATTGACTAGTTGAGCAAAACACATAGGATCGACTGAGATGTCTTCGACTGAGTGGCAGCTCTCATTTTTAAGGAACAAACTTGATGGCATAGTTGTCGCCGTAGTTGTTGCTGCTTAACCCAGTTGGCTCCGTTCTTCATCCACTTCCACTTGCGGGCGGGTGGTAAATGTGAGATTACTGGCCCTGCATCATGACCCTTCGTGACAAAAACAGGATGGCGCATCTGTGTGATCCTTTACACAGTGGGAGATGCAGACTTGCTGTGGAGATGTGGCAGCATCAGCTGAACAGATGATAACTTGAAGCCAGGGCTTGTTAATGCAAGAGCGGGGAACCTGTCCCCTCCCCTTCCGTTATTGACCAAATACAGTTCCCATCATCCCTGATTATTATCTGGGCCTGATGGGAGTTGGAGGTCAACAACATCAGGAGGGCCACAGGTTCCCCACAGGTTTCAAGATACAAAGGGCCTTTTTCTCCCATCTCCGCATGCAAATAATCTACGTCCAAATGTCCATCCAGGCGTTTCTCTGAGCAAAATTTGCACTAGAGGTTGAGGCTTGTTGTCAGGGTGGACACTGAGCCCATAGAATCCCAGAGTAGTTCTGATTATGAGGAAGAGCAGTCGCTCCTGGGAGAGGAGCGCGCTCATCCTTCCCAGGGCCAACAGCTGACAGAGATTCGTCCCACCAGCATTCCTAGCTTAGATAGCAGTCCAGGGAGTGACAGAGTGCAGGAAGCAGACTTGGTGGACGCGCAATGCTGACGCAGAGAGCAGCGCCAAATGGAGGGCGCAGAAAGGAGGCGTAGTGCCTGGTTGGCGCGCAAACAACGGCTGCGCCCAGAGGATCCAAGGGAAAAGGGGAGGGACTCTCCCTAGTCCTTAAATTCAGGGTTCTGCCAGTAATTCCCTTTCAAACAGGGACCAACTGTTCCAACTTAGGGCATAGGTACTGTTCTGCTCAGATCTAGTTGCTAACGGTAGAGTTGTTAAGTTGTAAAAGAAGAATAAAGCTTTGAAAGGAATCCCTTTGTCCGTGTCTGGACTTGGCTACTGGATTAGACTGAGAGAGGCCTCCAAGGAGCCCATGACACTTGTAGCCCTCCAGACATTTTGGCCTACATCTTTCATCAGCCCTAGCCAGCATGACCAATGGTGAGATATCATAGGAGTTGTAGGCCAAAACATCTGGAAAGGCCTCAAGTTGCCCACCCCTGATGTACATAGAGATTCTCTATAGATGCTTCTAGGGCTTCAGAAGCGTATTCTCCAGCCCCTTGCATATTCTTGCAGACCATCTAAAAGGCAGATGGCAGTGCAGTCCCCAGATGCTCTATATGTGGCCATTTCCACCCTCCCAAGAATGCAGTCAAAGAGGGCCAGGGAATAAACACAGTCTCCACTCTAAAGCTATTCTGGCAGGCTTAAGCAGAGGGGGAGAAGAGGGGAAGCAGGACCATACCACCAATCCTGTTGAAAGACCCCCCCATCACTTTTTCCTTTCATGTTGTCTATTTAGATGGTAAGCCTGCGACTAGGGACTGTCTTGTTTTTATCAATAATAAAGCTGCTCTGGGAGTGTTTCTGATTGAGGAGTGGGACTGTATATATATATATGTATGTATGTATGTATGCATGCATGCATGCATGCATGCTTTCAATAAATCAATACTGAAGTGGGGCAGGGGGCAGCCCACAGCTCAGTAGTAGGTCATATAGTCCCAGGTGAAAAGGACCCTGTTGGGAGGGCTGGGGAAGCCTGGCCCTTTGAAGAACTTGGAGAGCTGCTGCCAGTGTCCTGACTCTTGTGCAAGTCAGCTTCATGTCTTCCTACTCCACATGTTGCCCTCCCAAGGAACCAGTAAGACGCGCTGAATCAAAGCCCTCAGAGTGTGTAGCCAGGATCCCTCCCAGCAAGTCAAAAGCATGATCCACACAGCATGCCACAGAGGAAGGGCCCGTTCACAGGCAGCTTGGGGGAGTGGGTTTCATGACCCCCAGCCCTCAGGCCTTCCAGTGTGAGCAGAGGATTCTGGTGCAAATGAGGCACACATTGCTTCCTCAGGCGTAAGATAGTCAGTGCCTTATTCAGGGCCCTCCTGGCCAGAGTACACAGCCCTGCCAGTCCCTTGGCAGACCCTCTATTTCCTCTACCTCACAGAAGTCTCAGGCTACAAAATCAGGCCAGGGCCCTTTAACAATCCAGTTGGTGCCTCCAGGAGAGGTGGGGCTTACCATGCCACAGGTCTTGTCAACCTAACCAAGGCTTCAGTTGGCTTCAGCTCCTTGCTGAGACACCATCCTCCTATTGTCCTAGTAGGAGAGAGTTCCAGCCGCAGGAGCCACCTGGAGCTATCCAAGGTCCCACTTTTTTCCTGCCTTGATCTGCCTTCCTGCCTTGATTTTACCAGCTTCCCCGTGAACTTCAAAGGATCACAGAACGAGACAATGAGTGCTACACAGGTGAAGCCTACAAAAATCTGGAAGCCTTTTGCCAAAGATCCTGTTGCTCATTTCAACACTTGCACTTTAGCCTTCCATACCTCTGCAGCTCCTGGCTAGATGCACCTCTTCCGTCTCCTCCTCCTCTCTCTGAACATTCAGGCTCGTTCCTTGTGGCTGCCTCACTCCTCACTCTTTTGGTCCACTGCTTCTTCCCCTGGGCCCCTCTGTTTCCCGTTGCCTGGAACCTCATTATTTCCACACATACACACACACACACACACACACACACACACGGCTTCTTCTTTCTTCCTTTCCCTAGGCCCGTCTGCTTTCATCTCACCCAATGGCAGACAAAGGCTCTTTTGTCGTGCATTTTGAAATATAGAGAGCACTAGAGAAGGGATGGTGCAGCCTCTCTCTGCTAACGCTGCCCCATTCTCTGTGGATGCGACCTGCCAAATCAGGTCTGAAGACCAGCCTGGAGATCTTCGTAGCATGTCTTCCTTGGACCCTTTTGGGAAAATGGCGCTCGCCACAGGCATTCCTGCCACGCCGCAAACATGTGGAGTGCAAATTGGCCTGTTTGTTCACTGCTATGTTTTGATCTGAGCATATGCCAGATACTTGCATGGCTTTCTGCTGCTGCTGCCGCCACTATTTCCCCCCTCCCTTTATAATACAGATTACATTGCTCGTGGCAATGCATGTTTAATTGGTGCCTCATCACATACACGGTTCGAGGTTTGTAACTACCCAAGCATCAGGGCTTTTAAAACCGTGAAATAGGCTTTCCCCCTCCACGGCATGGCCCCCGGATCAGGTAGGAAATATCGAGAGGTGTTGTGGGGGGGGGGCGGAGAGGAGGAGGAACCGGCTAATTGATATCTTTAGAGAAGAAGCTGTTCTACAAGAGTATTTGAAACGTTGCGGAGTTGCCAGAAGGCCCATTAACATAAATGTTTAACTCAGACACGCACAAACTTATGTACCAAAATGAAAATGTTTCATGCATTAATTTGCTGCAGGAGGTGCTAACATAACAATTAGAACGACATTCTGCCTGCTTACATTTAAATTTCCTGGGGCACTCTTTCAGTGCTAATGCATAGCAATGATATAGGGTCTTCTCCTCCCCCAAGGAAGCTTTCACGCAGCAGTTCATTCTTTTGTTAAACTGAATGTGTACCGTTTTTGCAACCTGGTGTCAGTAAAAAGGTGTGTTTTCCCATTGTGTGTATGTATGTGTGTGTGTGTGTGTATGTATGTATGTATATATATATATATATATATATATATATATATATATATACACACACACACACACACACACACACACACACTGAACTAAAAATGGGGAGAAAAATATAGATGCCCCAATGCAGAAATACAAAGTCCACTCCAATGAAAATAGATTCCAGATGATGCATTGTAATGGCATAGTCATTGTCAAACTCGGGGCGGGGGGCGGGGAGTGCTTGGGTTTTTTGGAAGCCTATCAATGGCCATGCTGCTGTGGGGGAGCATGTCAAGTGGGGTGTTAAAGCGAGGCCTGCCAGACTGTGCCCCCCAGGGGAACTGCACCCCCCCTAAAATATCCCCCAAAATCTTCTGCAATGTCATACACTTTTATGACCACGGTTTTCTGGTCGTTCCCCCCTCCCCACCCCTGCTCTCTGGGAAATCACTGGCCCTCTTTCGTCCCTATGTTTCGGCTGTTAACAATTCCTTCTTACGTTTTTGGTAGAGTGAGTTGCTAGTGGATTTTATTTTTTCATCCTTTGTTGTTCAGTTCCCTTTCCAGGCTCTCTAGACTTGTCAGTCTTTGGGTGGGTGGCATGGATCTAGAATTTGCTCCTGCTGACGGGAACATCTCCTGAGCAGCGTTCCTGTCAGGATGTCCTCCCACCTATAGAAGGTGGTGGGTGGGGTGGGCGAGGAAACCTTTGCCAATTTCTCCCTCCCCTTCCACTCCTAGTGGCCATGCTGACTGGGGAGGATGTGAGTTGTAGTCCAACACATCTGGAGGGCAGAAGATTGGGGAAGGCAGATATAAGTCCACCACACCTGAAGATACTTCAGGTGGACCACGAATGGTCCTGTGAAATGGGTGTGTGTGTGTGTATTTGGCCAAGCCTGATATGCAACAGGGTGTTTCCTAGAGAGAGGGAGAGAATGCTGAGAACCACTGCTGTATTTAGTGCTAAGTGTACTCTGTGTTTAAAATAACCAAACACCTGAAATTCTGCACCCCAAAGCCCAAGTCTTCCACCTGTATACAGTTATGTAAATTGAGTAAATTTGTATATTCTAATTTGTTCAACATGGCTGTTTGTTCCCCTCCATCCCCCTATTTTGCCCATTTTAGTCTGGTTTTGCCAGCCAAGGGGAAGGGCAAAGGGCAAGGTATCTCTTCCCCCACCTCAACTGCTAGACGTTTCATTCAACAGGCATTGCCCCCATGCTTTCAAACTTACCTTTGCAGCCCGAAGGACTAGCAACTTAAAAAAAAAAAATATATTGAAAGCTAAAATCTTAAGTCAATTCTGTGCCCAGGATTGTATTCTGTGAAGTTTCCGGCCCTTCCACAGAATCGCGGTGTATGCAGAGTCCTGGCTACAAACTGATAAAAAAGGCGCCAAATTGTGGTTTTAAAATGCCCTCTTCGGGTTCCAAGGAGGAGCCCACAGGGCAGCAAGGCAGGCTGGATGTCGCAGCAACCTCGCAGATCATTATCAGCTTGCTCCAACACGGTCTGAAGCCTTCTAAGCCTTGACTTCCAGAGCTCCCTGTCAGATGCCACACTTCCGTTGCAAAGCAGAATGCACTCCTTCACAGTGGTGTAGTGGTAGATTTTGATGTGCAGGCGCTCCTCCTGGCCATGCCCCCAAGGAGAATCCACAAATTCAGGCAGCGGTGTTGATCCATCTCAACAAACCAGTTCTAGCAGCATTTGTCTCCCCAAGGAGCAGGTCTTTGGTAAAGCTAGCAGGTCCTTAATACCCATTCAAGACCAAGCCTCTTCAAAACACTTTGCGTTACAACAGGGAATAATATATTGTTGCTGGAAAAACTCATTCCCACCTCCCTGTGCTGCTGTGAGGATTGCAGCTAAGCTCAGCGGGTACAGAGACATTCTGAGGGGTGGTGGTGGCAGATAACATCAGCATCCCTGCTAATAGACTAGTGAACATCAGAAGAGCCCTGCTGGATCAGATCAAGAGTCCATCCAGTCCAGCATTCTGTTCATGCAGTGGCCAACCGGCTATCGACCAGGAACCCACAAGCAGGGCAGGAGCGCAACAGCTCCCTCCCACCCATGTTCCCCAGCCGCTGGTGTACACGGACTCACTTCTTCTGCTGCTGGAGGTAGCACAGAGCCATCAGGACTAGTAGCCATTGATGGCCTTCTCCTCCAGGAATTTGTCGAACCCTCTTTTAATAAAGCTGTCCAAATGGGTGGCCATCACTACATCCTGTGGTAGCGAATCCCACAGTTTAACCTGAAACAACAACTCTTTTCAAAAGGGAGACCATGGGATGTTTTAGGGGTTGGGAAGGGTGGGGCAGAACATCAGAAGAGCCCTGCTGGATCAGACCAAGGGTCCATCTAGTCCAGCATTCTGTTCACGCAGTGGCCAACCAGCTGTTGACCAGGAACCCACCAGCAGGGCATGAGCGCAACAGCTCCCTCCCAACCATGTTCCCCAGCAACTGGCACACACAGGCTCACTGCCTCTGGTACTGGAGGGAGCACAGAGCCATCAAGGCTAGTAGCCATTGATGCCACCGCAAAGTGCTTTTGATGCACCCTTGTGAACCCTGGCTCCAGGACATCACTGCTCCGTCACGTCCTCGAGATCTCATGCCAGATGCACCAGCTGCGTTGGTGCACTGGCAACATGGCTTGTGCAACTCTTGTGGGCAAGTGTGCTGTCCCACTCCTGGCGCTGTGGTCGTGGGCTGCAGTTTTTGGTCCAGGCTCAAGGCTCTCTGGTCCGGGTATCTCTGGTGTCACAGAGGTTTCAGGCTGGGGGGGGGGGTCTCCAGTTCTGCTGTGTTGCTCTGCTCCAGTGTGTACCACTCGTTCCTTAGCCTCTGCGCCTGTGTCAGGAGCGCCCTAGAGACCTCTTTCAGTAGACTCCAATAGCCAACTCAAGACACAGATGAAAAGATTATTTTCAAGGCTTTAATCCTTTTACAACTTAATGACTCTTTCAGATGCTAATCACCAGCAACTAAACAAGGAACAGCAGAGTAGCCTATGCTCCGGGTAGGCAGTTGGTCCCCGTTTGAAGGAGAATCACTTGAAGACCCTGAACTTACGGGCTAGGGAGAGATCCTCCCTCTTTCCCTTGGGTCCACGGGAGGCGGCCGTTGCTTGCGCGCCAAACAGGCACTACGCCTCCTTTCTGCACCCTCCATCACGCGTCGCTCCCTGCGTCTGCGTCGAGCATCCAGCAAGCCCCCCTCCCGCACTCTCTCACTGCCTGGGTCACTATCTATCCTAGGAATGTTGGCAGGAGGAATCTCTGCCAGCTGCTGTGCCTGTGAGGGATGAGCGCGCTCCTCTCCCACGGATTGCTGATCCTCCTCAGAATCAGAACTGCTCTGGGGTTCTGTCGGCTCAGTTTCCACCCTGACAAGCCTGTGCCCAGATCACCACTGGGCTCCAGGGCCATGACAAAAAATAACAAACATGCATCAGTGATTAGTGTCTAAACCAGGGGTTTAGGGCTGAATTCCATCTCGGGGGCCACATTCCAAGGATGGGTGGGGCTGAAGGCAAAAGGGGTGGAGCCAAAAATACCAATGTACGTATTGTAACTTAATAATTGCTGCCAATAACAAAGCCTTAGGAGAGGGATTTCAACCTTTTGGAGTGGAGTAAAAACCACACAAAAGACAGGAAACCTCTAAAAGATTGGTGATTGAGAGAATGGGGCAGGGCCATTTGGGAAAGCAGGAGGGCTTGAGTTGGCCAACCAGAGGGCCCGAGTTAACCCCAGGCTTGAGGTTCTTTCATCTCTAAATGGATAGTGGCCAAAGCCTTCGTATACTTATACAGATCGATGTCAGGCCCAGTTCCAGTCAGGTTTTTGGGTGGGAGAGGAATGTCAAATACAGATGAAGGGAACTGAGGTCTTAAAGGTGAAGGGAATCCGTAGCCAACGGAAACCATCTCAGATGTTGAGTGATGATGACTACCAATGTCTATTTCTACATTCTATGTCATTACATGTTACATCCCACCTTTCTTCAGTAGAAGTCAAGGTGGCTTGGTGGGAGATTCAGGACAGATCAAAGGAAGGACCTCTTCACGCAGCACAGAGTTAAACTATGGAATTCGCTACCACCAGACGTAGCGAAGGCCACCAATTTGGATGGCTTCAAAAGGGGGTTGGACCAATCCTTGGAGGAGAAGGCTATCAATGGCTTCTAGTCCTGATGGCTCTGTGCTACCTCCCGGATCAGAGGCGGTATGCCTATGTACACCAGTTACTATTGCACTCATGTCCTGCTTGCGTGCTTCCCACAGGCAGGTGTTTGCCACTGCATGAGCAGAATGCTGGACAAGATGACTCTTGGTCTGATCCATCAAGGCTCTTCTTTCTAGGTGTGGAAAGTGAGCAGGAATGGACTCCTTGCCAGGGGTGTGATATTCATACACATTGCTCTCCTTCCCCGCTCCTCCATTGGAGAGCACAGCTTAGCCTATAGCTCCACCTCTCCCTCCTTCAGACTCAGGTCAGGGTATCTCAAGGGATACCTCAAGATGTAGGGATGGCCACCAACTTGGATGGCTTTAAAAGGGGGTTGGACAAATTCCTGGAGGAGAAGGCTATCCATGGCTACCAGCCCTGATGGCTATGTGCTGCCTTCAGTACCTGAGGCAGTATACCTATGTACACCAGTTGCTGGGGAACATGGGAGGGATGGTGCTCTTGCACTCATGTCCTGCTTGTGGGCTTCCCATGGCAGCTGGTTGGCCACTGTGTGAACAGAACGCTGGACTAGATGGACCCTTGGTCTGATGCAGCAGGGCTCTTCTGATGTCCTTGTGTGGCATCCATGGTGATGGTGAGACGGTCCTAAACAGTCTCCAATCCAGGCACTGGTGAGTTCCACTAGGCATAGTTTCAGAAAGTGGCTCCCTCGCGTGTCCTCTGCACTGTGGTCCAGGCCTTAGGTATCTGCTGCTTTCCTGAGTGGTGAGCAAAGAGAAAGAGGGTGAGGGAGAAAGGCTGGTTACATGGATGCAGGCTTCTTTATTTCTAGGAGTGAACTTTGGCTGTCCTGCCTTGGAAGATGGATCAAAAACTCCAATTAAGCCAGAATGCAGCTGCATGATACCGAACTCAGGCCAGTCATCATACTGATGTTTCCTCAATTGCACTGGCTCTGGGCTCAGTTCAAAGTGCAGTTTTTAGCCTGTAAAGCCCTTTTGTGACTTGGGACCGCAGTAGCGAAAGGCTGCCTGCTTCCACATACAGTATGCCTCTCCACACACCTGCGGTCCCAACCTGGCGCTGTCCAGATGTGTTGGACTACAACTCCCAGCATCCCTCAGCCGTCTGGCTGGGGATGCTGGGAGTTGTAGTCCAACACATCTGGACAGCGCCAGGTTGGGAAGGCTTCACTAAGGTCTTCCACCATCTCCAGGTACCCTCACCATCAAATATATGGGGAAAAGGGCATAGCTTAGACTGCAGAATACTCTTCCTAGGAAAGCTAGGTACCTTGATGTCATGTGAGTGCCAGACGAAGACCTTTTAATTTCCTCAAGCTTCTTAATTGTTTCTCTTTCTCCCTCCCTCTCTTCTCTCTGCCAGTGGTTTTACATTGCTCTTTTAGGGTCAGCTGCGTTTAGCCTGTTTTTTTTTTTTTAATGAGGTGAGGGTTATGCTTCAGGAAGTACAAGGATTTCATTTCAATTCGCAAATCATCCAAACTTGCTGTGTTTACAACCCCAATTGCAAATGGGAGTGCATTTTTTTTCAGAACAATGGTTGCAGATTCCAAAACATGTGATTGTATTTGAGAAATGTGTGTGTGTGTTTTTTAAATGCACACTTTCCCTGTCCAGAATGCTCACTTTCCCCTTTCAAAATGCACACTTTCCCCTTTCAAAATGTGCACTTTCCCTGTTCAAAATGCACACTTTTCCCATTTAAAACGCTCACTCTCCCTATTCAAAACGCGCACTTTCCCCGTTCAAAACGCGCACCTTCCCTGTTCAAATGAACTGGTTACAAACAAAAAAAGGACTGAACTGAACTGAGCTTTGAAGTGAAGTTTGGAGCCTTTCAGCAAGCTCAAACTTCCCTTCTTCTCCCCTCCCTAGGTCTGGTTGGGTTGTTTTCAGTTGTGGTTTGATTCTTTGTAAACCACTCTGGGAGCTGGCCTGGAGGATGGTGTAGAACTGGGGTAGGCAGCCTGGCGCCCAACAGAGGGTATGGACTACAACTCCCATCACCTCTCACCTTTGCCGTGCTGGCTAAGGCTGATGGGAGTTGTAGTCCAGACCCATTTGGGTGGGCGTCAGGTTGCCTACCTAGGCAGAGAAAATAAAAATTTCTCTAATCAGTACCAGTTGCTGTCCTGCCTCTGCCCTCATTGTCTCTGCATTCGGTAGTGTTAGTACGCATGCGTGTATTTGTCCGAGTGTTCACATGGGCACATGCCACACTCATTTATGGCAACCTGTTTGGGTCCAGCAGTTCTGTTACCACTGAAGCGCACCTGGGTTTGAGGTTGTTTAAAAAAAAAATACCAAACATAAACAAACAAATAAATAAATAAAGCCAGCCCTCTCTTTCTAGTCCATCAGCTGCCATTTAGTTCAGACAGGTTTACGATCCGCGGCCACGTGATCGTGATCGGCACACCTACGAGGATAATTTCACGCCGTGGAACAGGGTGAGCGGTGGGCGGAGCGGAAGAGGAGGGGAGGCGCACGCCGGTGCCTGCAAACATTTCTCCGCGTAGCAAATGCTTGTCCTAAACTGAACGCTGTAGAATAAAAATGGAAACATAAAAATAGCAGTTGGAAAGATAAAACAGCATTTATAGTACTAATAAAAACCGTTGTGGCTTCCACAGGAAAACATGCTTTGTAACCTAATGCTTTACCTGCAAAGGCTGTCGAGTTTCTAAGAGTTATAGCTGTTTTTGTAAGAGAAGCGCTGAGATTTGCTTCAGGGCTGAGTGATAGATTCTTCTGCCTGGAGCATCCCAGTGTGTTTATACATGGCTTGTATGGCAGCTTTCATAAGACATTTACCCCATGATTTGCGATGAGCTTATGTGTGAATAATTAATGGCAATTAATCCTTAATTACAGTAATTAGGCAAGTCACAGGAAATTAAGCTGCAGCTGGAAAAGACCATGCCTGCGAAGAGAGGATCGGGGGCTGCGTGTGTGTGCCACTCACTGACAACATTCTTTGGATGAGCCGCGTTCAGCTGCTCTTGGCGTTCCGATTGACAGCCCAGGGTGGGACCTAGGCTCTTGGCTTGGGCGGCACTCGGGAGTTGTCGCCAAGAGTTGTTGTGGTGCTGTTGTGGTTGTTTTTAGTTCAAGTGCCAAAATATTTTGTTGCATATGGACATCGTCTACGTTTATTGGGTGTCATAATTCAAAAGGGTGTAATTGTTCTTGGCTTGATAACAGCCACTTTGGGGGGAAGGCTTTTTTTTTTTTAAGCGTTGATGTATCTTGTGTAAAGATCCGCACTGGCTAGTTGTCATATTTTGGAACTTTACATCCGGGTTTTTGAATGTGCAAAAGCAACCTGGCTAGAAATTTGCACACTTCCCCCCAGAACACTAAAAAAAGCATTTTCTCGGGTAAACATGGTTGGTTGCTTTTTTAAAATGGTTGATTCTCCCGTTAATTTTTAAAGACATGGATAGGAATAAGCGAGTGTGGGAGGAGGCCGGTGGAAAAGAACTGGCATTTCTTGGGGCTTCCCTTCCAATGAATTGTCAGACTATTTGGGTTCCACGCATGTGTCTTTATAGGTGGGTGTGAGTCATACATTGGCCTCATGAGCATGTTTTCTTTTAACCCAACACCTTTTTAGTCTTTGCTGCTTCTCTTCCAAATGCGAGATTATGCAAAGGGGGAAAGAGCCATTTAAAATATCCCCCCAAAGAACGAGAAACAAACAAAACGCATCCAGACTTACGCTCTGATCCATGCTCCTCTTTTACATTCAACTTGCAAATTGGGGGATTTCAAATTCATCTTCCCCCATCCTTTTGTGGAAACACAATATTGCTCCTCTTGCAGGACAGGAGGGGCTGATCATATTTTGGGAAAGGCAGAACAGGAAGAGGGCAGGCTGGGGGAGTAAGGGAGGAAACGGGACTGTTCTGCAGACACTACAGGCCTACAGGAATAAATGGACCCATTTTGCTACTAACTGCCTTGCCTTCTCTGTTGGCCAGTGTGTTTATGGGGACAGATGGAAAGACGTTTTGGATAACCTACTGCAGATATTTTTGCCAGGCCCCAAACCCTGTGGTTAAGCACATTCCAGGAATGGCCTTGCTTTCCAAGTGGGGCACGTTGGTGCCAAGAAGAGTCCGGCACGGAATTCGTGTTGAGAAGTGTTGAGTATTAGTAGTAATGATGAAGTGGTTGGAAACGTAGGAGCTTCTGGGGGGAAATGCCTGCCCAGTCCGCCAAATTGCAGGGTTCCTATAATTTCCTTGGTGATTTGAAGGTGTGTGCCCAGACCTGCTGTGTCACCTGTAACCGAGCCGTAGATTCTACTTAATGTAAACAAGTGATGTGCTGAAGAGATTGTCAAATGAGAGGACGGTACAGCCAGCCTGTAAAAATAATGTTGCATTAAGAAAACGGTTGAGTGGTAAGATGGACATTTTGTAAGAGAGACAACGCTCGCACCAGCTAAATAGGAGCGCCAGTATTACACATAACTTCAGCACAAAACCAGCAATGAGAAACTGTTTAGCATGACTTTTTAAATAAGTACCCTTAGAGGTTACTATCTGAGCGGTGTATGTTTAAAATCCTAAAGCAAGGAAAGCAGAATTCTGTGCCCTGTATAAATTGCGCAAGCTTGCATAACAGGGCTGAGTTTGCATAATTCTGCAGTTCTATACTGTCTTGGCATGATTGTCTGTTTTCAGGAAGGAATGGGGAGCTGTATAGAGCACTGAAGTTCTGCATCCAAGAGATCTTTTCCAGACACCTCTCTGGCTCCCAAGCTTTCAGCTAGCTTTACTCTCCCCATTGAAGCATATCTGGAAAGCCACTGTGGTGTAGTGGTTAGAGCATCAGACCCATCTATGGCTGGGAAGTCCTGTTAAATTCCTTAGGTTACTGTGGACCAGTCACCATCTTTCAGTCTTATCTACTTCAGCATCATTCTGAGGATAAAATGTGGGAGTTAAGGAAGGACCATGCATGTTCCCCAAGGTCCTTGGAACAAACGCAGGATTAAAAGAAAAGCAATTTAATAACTAGTGACAGGCAACCTTTTGCAGCCATATGGGCTAGGAACTTGCTTTTGTACACTTGCATGCTGCCATCGGAATGTGCAAATGTGCCTTTGAAGGAAGATACTTATTTTTGAAGTTAAGAACTCCACCTTCAGGGGCTTCCTCTGTATGAACACCCTTGCTGAATTGAATGCACAGTCTCTCTCTTTTCCCTCCCTTGCCCAGTCATATATTGGACGATGTAGAGTTCTGCTCCGCAAACATACTGTTAGCTTGGCCATAGCCAAGACTTTATATTTCAGGCTCTCTAGAGCGTTATAATGGGCGTGAGCTGTTGAGGAGGTCTTTGATGTGTCACCATGTTAGCAGGGCACAGAAGAGCCAAATCCTGTTCTTAATGTAGTAGAAGGAGCCTGTGATTGTTCTGTGGTGTCTCTAGCAAGCATATGCTTTGAAAATGTGTAAAACTTCACCTGCATAGACCCCCGGATCAATGTTTAATTTACTTGTACGGATGGATGACTCATTTGAAAGAGAAAATTGTGACACAGAGAGGAGACATTTTGGATGTACAGCAGTGGCTACATTTATCTACTTCGCCTGCAGTTTGGAGTGGAAATAAGTCACAGTATCTTAATAACGGTCTTGATTTTATAAATTATTTCTACACCCCCCCCCTTTTCCTCCTCTGAAATAAGCAATCCATTCATTTTAATATGTAGAATTGGTTTGCTAGCAGGGTGACAGTTTAAAAAGACTTCCAACTGTGATACAAGTGCAAGCCCATTGCTTCCTATTACTCGCTAAGGTGGTTGTTTAGAGGAGCAAATGTTCTCCCTGGATATGTTTAAAGTGCTGTAATTTTATTTAGGATAATGAGGATTTATAACAGTTTTGCTGTATGAAAGGGTGCTTTTAGGCTGAGCAAAATAGGCTGTTTTGGTTATTGAGTGCGTGCTTAACGGTAGTGTGTTTGTGCGCCATGATGCACGCATGCAGGACTTCGGTTTGGTTATTATTAAAGGTTTGCAGCATACTGGTCAGTTGCGTGACCAAAGCCCTTCTGTGCTAATTCATCATCAGTATGCAGCCGCAGTTCTGATTTTCATCCTTCAGCCCGCTTTAAAGAACCTTTTATCACCATTATTTCTAAGTGGCAATCGCCCCTCTGTATTTAGCTATAAAATCTGAGATGTCTCAAATAAGGTCTGGACTTCCAAAGTTTTAAGTTGAAGATATAACCTTTTTATGCCAGGCTTTCTCCTGCATTTGTATCATCTCACTTCTTTTTCCAAAACAGTAATCACTTCTCCTCGGCGCAATAAATATTTTCATGTTTTTGCTTTTAATGCCCTTCGTCACATAGCACTT
Source organism: Heloderma suspectum (assembly GCF_057233095.1). Taxonomy (NCBI): domain Eukaryota; kingdom Metazoa; phylum Chordata; class Lepidosauria; order Squamata; family Helodermatidae; genus Heloderma; species Heloderma suspectum. The sequence goes on along the minus strand of NC_139471.1, from coordinate 9,670,218 downwards.
CTGTGCATGCGCATGCTTTCGCCACTGGCTTAACCGTACATTTAATGCCCTGTTTATAAATCTAAAGCAGAAGAAATTGAACTGTTACAGATTTTTATCAGGTTTTATCTCCTCGCTGAAAATCTTGGCTCTCAAAAACATTTCTAATTTCCCTTATTTGAAGGTTCAAACAGTTTCAAATTACTGCCCCTGGATTGTTCTTGACATGCAGAATGGTAAATTTGATCCAAGGAAACGCAGGAATGTATTGTGTGTTCCTTTCCCGAACAAGGGAATTCAACGGGTAAATTACAGTCATTTACTTGGAGTGTAATTTAGTCGGGAGCCTTTAGGCAAATGCAGGCAGGAGGACAGAAGAGAACAAAATAGCTCAGAACTGGATTTCTTGGCTCCCCCCCCCCCCGCACCGCCGCCACCACCACCACCCTCCTCCTCGTGCGGAATACAGAATTTTGCACGAGGAACAAGGAGAAGAAGGAAGGTTCCGCGTTATAAATGGTTCTGTTTTTCCTCCCTTTGTTAATGGGGAAAGATTGTAAAAATCTTCTGAGTGATTTACTTGAAGATTGCAATTTAAATCTTCCTAAATAAGCCAAGCAGCTTTGTGGCCTGTCTGTCGTTTTTATGTTCATACAGATCCACATCTGATATCCATAAAAAACGATTCCTTGTTCATTCTGCTAAATAGATCAAAATATCTCAAAACTATTGGAGAAACAAAGCACAGAAGACATGTGCATGTCCCCCCCTTTTTTCATAAAACCCTGAACATTTTCTCCTAAATCTCTCATATTTCAAAGAATAAAATGTCTCTATATTTTCTTTATGTATCTATATAGATAATTTTAAAAGGGAAGAGAGGAGGTGGATACATACAACATAAAGATAAAATTCTCCACCTTGTACTCAAAACGCTCCGGCTGTTTGGAATTTTGACACCGGCTTTAATTTTAGACCTGGGGAGGAAGTAATAATTGCTCTGCAAACACAAGGCTGTGTTAGAAACCGGTCCTGTATAGGATCTTGTAATTTGACACTCAAGTTACCCTGTGTTACCCCTGTGCCATAATTGATGGCTAAAGGAAGGCACATGCTATGCTAATCATTTGTTAGAATAGCTTGTTAAATTGTGGTTGCCAATTTAAAATAAACCATGGAATCCGGGTCTATATTTTAAGGGGTTGGTAGGCTGCCGTTTCACTTTCACACAGTCGTTCCCGCAGCTGTTTTTCAACTTTATGTTGCATACACACCACGCTCTCCCCTTGCGCACAAGGTCAGCGTGTTCGCCAGTTTAATAGCAGACTATCAAGAAGAAAATCAATGAGCTGCATGTTTCGCACTCACAGCGCAGGGGGATTTCCCCCCGTTTTACAGCACATTTGTGTACTGATCCCAAGGTTGAAAATGACAATATTAATGCCCTGTTAGCGCTGTACCGAAATGGAAGCTGCAGAGCTGCTGGGACTCAAGTTGCACAAACTTAGCCCTCCGAAGCTGGTGTTTTGGCTTTCTCTCGCCTGCACAATCTGGCAGAGCACAGCAAAAATCTTGCCTCCTCTTTTTTATTACAGTGTGCAATGTTTGTTAAGTAAAAGAATGAAAGGATGAAAACCTTTTAGTGGGTCGTGGTGCAAGACAGTTCCTCGCAATTGCCTGGGCACTTATTCACCCAAAATAAAGTGGCATTATAGCTTCTGCAGTGAAATAAGACAGCAGTTGCCTGACCAGGCAGATGTCTGCAAAGACGCCGAACTCATGGGCACTCTGACGAAAGACTCGTCTCTTGCATGTGCCCGGCCCAAACGCATGTTGCTGTGGCAGCACAAGAATTTGACTTGTGGAGGAGGTGTGCGGGGGGGGGGGGGGGGAAGGAAGGAAGAAAATGATTTAGCATCCGGTGAATCGTTAATCATTTCTAAGATATTAAAAATGACTTCGATGTAATACGTTTAATTTGTAATAATGGTCTGTGAGGCTGTTTCCCCTCAAAAATAAACCGTTTGATTGGCACATTCATTCTGATCTGTTTGGGCGTCCGTTAGAGTGCACTATTAGAAGAGGCTGACGGTGTTTGTGTTCGCTTATCGTGTGTGAAATTAAAAGCCCCAAAGCTGCACAGTTGCCTATAGTTCTCAGTCACTGACGAGCATGGGATGTGGAAGGTTATCCCGTGCCCGGCATTTGACCCCCTTTGTGGGGAGGAATTCCTAGCATGCTTGAGGAACCGAATCACCTTTTTTCCCTCCTCCATGGGACTGAGTTTGGCAGCGAGCAGCCTTCGCTATCAGCAGCCTGGCTCTCTCTCGCAGAAGCACTCAGCTGACAGAATCTTGTAAACCAGGTTACTGCTGCTGCTGCTGTTTCATCACTACCGTCTGCTTAGAAGCCAGTAAATCATCCCAAAGGTTGAAATTTCAGTCGTACAACATACTTTTTGACTCCGAAGGGGTTGCAACGAGAAACGGCGGATTTGGCACAGCGGATGGAATCCACGTCTTGTCATGATCAGTCTGGTTTGGGGTGGATTTTATTGCCTTGTGCCTCAATATTCCCCACCACCGCCTGCCGGATTTTCCAGCTGCAGAAGTTATGCAATTCCAGGAAAAGCTTCGTGTTAATTAAGCAAAATAACGAATACCAGGAGCCAGCAGTTGCGGAAGGATCACAGCTTACGAATAGTGAGGTGATCATTGCAAGCGGAAACAGAGCAGCAATCGAATGGGTGAAGGCCAGGCTACAGAGGCACTGAGTGTATCATTTCTCTTCTCCCTTCCCATGCCTGCATTTGACCTCTTTATTTTCTTCCCAGATGTTAAATTCAACCCTCATGCAGCTTGCTTTCAAAACAGATGGGCGTCTTTCTCCGTAAACATAGCCAAACTAGAGAGGGTATGCATTGTTTCCATAGGGTAGAATCCAATTCAAGTCCTACTTGGAGTAGATCCATTGAAATGAATGGGACTTAATTTAGTCATGGACATGACTGGTTGGGGACACCTTTACCTTTTTAACGTAAGTCCCATTCATTTCAATGGGTCTACTCCAAGTAGAACTTGAGTTGGATTCCGCCCTCGAGTGCCAAATGGTATGTGCATTAGAAATTTGAGTGGGATTTTCACTGGAAGTGGGTGGGGCTTCGGCACCTGTTGGCCAAGCCCAGCCCAATTTTGGCACAAGCCTCGCCTCTCTGGGAGAGAAACATTCAGACGTTCATTCCCATAGGAATGTTGCCCATATCAAGATACATTCATGGCTCATTTAGATCAGCAATGCTGTCAGCACTGAGCATCCTACTCCAGGGGATGGTACCTTTTTTGAAAATCACCATGCCCAATCCATCTTTTAAGTTGTGATATATGTCTCAATTGATTTTTAAGCAAACGGATAGATGTTTTCAGTTATTAAAAAAAAACACCCTCATAATTGTAAGGCAATCTCCCCATTTGTTGGGTTTAGTGCGAGATTGAATCCATAGAGACGAGGGGGGGGGGAGACAAAGCTGTTGATTTTATATAATTTAGATTATGAATAAAGATTGTTCTCAGGCCAGTTATAGTTTTCTTTGAAATTGCCTGAAAAGGTGTCTGATGTTTCTTACACCTTGATAAACTGTGCCACTCAATGCATCGAGAAAGATACTGGAGAAGAAATGGTTCATCTATGAACTACTATTTACCCTAAACATGGCTTTCTTTCGACTTCACTGGGGCAGCAGTGAGGCAATTTTTTGACCCAATTAAAATACCCCGTGTCTGGATCCAACTAGGTGGTTGACCCTTTTTCTGGAGTTGGGTGGAGCGCACAGTTTTATTTTTGGTGGTGAGGGAAAGCCCTTTCCCCTGCCCCCCGCAGCTCACAAATAGATTTTTGTCCGGCTGCCTGCCTCTGGCACTATTTGTTTCCATACTTAGAAGAGAAGACACATCTGTTTAACTTGGAGCCTCTGCTGTCTGCTGTTGCACGGCTGTGTTCTTGGGAATATAGTTCCTATATGTTCAGCAGCATGGTTGTGGGGGTGGGTGGTGAGGGGGGGGGGCTGGAGAAGAGAGGTATAATAAATAATGCATGTGGAGAAGCTCATAAATGTAAGCTTGAATTTTCCTCAGTAGTTTTTGTTCTCAATCACCTTGATGAAACAGTCTTGAAGGGCCCTCTCCCTTTCAGTGGCATTTGGAGTGAGTCCCTGACAGGCTGATTTCCCACCCCTGTTGTGATGCTCCTTTCTCTAGTTAATATTCCTCTGTAAGTGTCGTACCAAAGTAAACCAAAGGAGCCCAGCTCATGACACTGAGGCAGCATTTGCATTAATTATGTAGTCAGGGCTGGTGAGAAAATGCTGTCGCTGAGCTGGAGAGGCAGCAAATGAGAGATCTCCGACTAAGCTTGAATGGAGCGAGCTGTAAGTTCATTTACATGGAGGCAAAAGAGGAGCACACCTCTCCCCCCGCCCCAAGATTCCCGGGAAGGAACAATGGAATTTCTCTTGTTGGCTGCCATTGTCCTGTGACTTAATGAGTTAAAGGCAAAAGGCAGCAGAGATCTCGTCGGCATTAAAATTATCTATATGTAAAATTGCTTCTTAATTGTAGAAGTTGACTGGGAGAGCTGCCGTCGAAGCTGTGGCAGGCAGGAAGATGGCTATTGCCCGCGGCCTGTTTTGCTAGCTGACGGAGAAGCCCACATCGAGACAGGCGCCGTGCGGTTACGATGCATGCAGCATACCTCAAAGTGTGTCAGAGTGTGTGGGTCAAGGGTGTTTGTTCGGTCTGAATTTGTAGACAAACCTACCCAGTCCAGACCTCCGGAGTGTATGTGCAAGCCAGAACATACTTGAGCATTGAAATCTGCGCTCTGCAGAATTTTGTGATGCGATTCGCAACTAAAGTACATGTGCAGAAAAATGCACGGTATGTACAAAAACACATTATATTAGGGTAAAATTACAGAAAGTGCACACATGGAGGAAAAATACATATGAAAATGCATATATTAGATGGAATGCACTTGAAAATGTATACGTTTCATGCGACTTTTTTGGGGGGGGGGGTGGAATTTGCAAACTGATGCAGAAATGGGCCAAAACAAACTTTTGGTCAGGAGAAGGAGATAAATGGAGTGAAACCGAAATGGACAGATTCGCCCATCCCTAGTCACGGGAGCCTTTTCCCTCTCTCTGTAACGTAATTCTGTTGAGCTGCAGCAGCTGATGTTGGAGATGGTAAAAAAACAGATTAAGGTTCCACCCTGAAATTCTGGACTCTTAGGTGGTCTTTGGATGAAGGGCACATATTTGGTTTCAATAGATGACCCACTTTGTAAAAATGGAATAATGTGGACTATTTTAAAAGCTTGGACTGAGGGCAGAGCTGCAGTTTGGATGGATCCCACGAAGGAATACAGGGCCAGTTGGTTCTTAGATTTGTCTGCAGTGTTAGAGGAAGCTAAGAAGCAGCATAAATAAAATGCTAAATCCCAAACCAGTTGTTTGGTGAGAAAACCATGTTTTTGACATTTTGGGAAGTCAGTTCTTGTTTTGATTGGTAATCAGTAGTTAGTACGGGATAACATTTTTAAGTAACCAGATGATTCAGGTAAGTGGCAGAAACTTCTGGCATCGGCTAGTGGAAATGAATAACTTTTCAGATGTTTTCTTGTACGTATTACTGGTAAAAGAAGGGAATGAAGATGAAATTTGGCCATTAGCCAGAAGCCCTTAAGACTTCCCAGTAAGTGTCAGAAATGTCTGACATGCCCCACCCATCTCCAGAAAAGTTATGCATTTATTGGTAAGTGTCCACATTCACCAGGTTTCTGACACTTTCCACAGCACATAAATGCATTATATATATATATATATATATATATATATATATATATATATATATGAATGTTGACATGAGTTCTTCCCCCCACCTTCTTTGTAATTATTATTTTACAATGCCTTAACCTTTTCCACTGTGGCAAGGTCAAAATGCCAAGCAGAAATTTTGTCTGGCTTCATGAGATGCAGGGAATTTCTCCACAGGCTAAGTTCACTGCTGGACAAAACGACAAAGCCTTTCAGTCCTTGTTCCTCAATCCTAAATGGATTAAATAAAATATTTATTAAATATAAATTCTCCACCCCACCCCATCAGGCTGGCTTTCTCAGCAGGCATCCAAGAGAGTGGATTTGTGGATGCATAGAGAAAATTATCTCTTCGGTACGTCTGAGGATGAAGGAAGCTTGCATTGGGGCGGCTGATGGCTTGCCGTGTTTTATATCCAGCCCACCAGTAGCTTTATAAGGAACAAGTGTGTTTTATTCAATAACGCCTCTTCTCTCCCTTACTTCTGCTTAATGCCATCCCTCCTTCCTGATAGTTTAATACATAATTAGAAAAATAAGAGAATCCGTCCCCTCTTGAGCGGCACTTTGCGGGGGAAGGGGGAGTCTCTCTACCCTGACTTGCTCCAAATTATGCAAATGAACACCCGTAGTTATCGTATTCCACGCTATAGGAAAATGTCACCCAGCAGCCAATTATTCAGAAGTAGTTTTGAGCTAATCAGTGAGGGTAACTGTAGACGGGGTGTGTGAATGCAAGCAAGAGAATGCCTTGATTCATGGTTGTAAGAAGGTCTCTCCTTTGTCGGAGTGGTGTGGCCCCATATCCCAGCTGCTTCCCAGCTCTTATCATGCAGCATTTGTGGTTAATATTTAGCTCACTAACGAATTTAATGGGACTGGCATACCTGTGAGAGCACCTTTCCCAATAGGAGCCCAGTCGTTTGATTAGATCTGGAGGAAGAGCCCTAGTTGGAATCCCAACTCTTGGGCGAGATCAATGGTCAATCAGGGTAGGGGCATCACTTTTGGTGGCCTTGGATCCTGGGAATGAGCTTCCAGAAAAGGAGGGTTACAGGGTCACCTCCTCTGATTTTTAGAATAAATAAAAATGCAATACTGCTAAGAAGTGTGAGAATAATGCCCTAGCTTTGGGGGCTTTTATTACCTGTTCTGGTTGTACTCAGTGAATGATTTTGTTGCATGTGTAGGGTGAAGTAAAGCACTGTTGTTATTTTTTTTTTAAACCTTTTATTTCTGTTGCCATTCTTGACTGGTATTATTAACTGCCACGGATGTGCAACAAAGCAGGTTCAACACATTTAAATTGACACATTGCTACTGTGTTAGCTCCCTTCTTTAAACGGCTGATAATTTGATGTGATGATTACAAAAAAGGTGACTGCTTGCTTGTTTAGAGAATGGTGCAATATGTAGAGACCCCCTTCATCCCCCTGCCACCAAAAAAGAAAGAAAGAAAAGAAAAGCTGCTTAATGTGTATTTTTAGAGCTTTCAGAGAATTGGTATGGTGGTGGTTTATTCTTGGCCAGTACAAATAGCACCTGGAACATTTCCACCCGCCCATCTATTGTGCTAAGTACATGGCTGGCTGGTGCTGGTACCATAGTTCTAAAGCTATCCTGTGTCCTGTTTATAGATCTGCTCACTTTCTTCATCTGGCCTCTCTTGTTTTCATTGTGTCTGCACATCATAGATCAGGGCATCCTACCAAAACTGGGCAGAATTATATGCCGGGGTGCCCAAACATTTGGAGTTGATGAATACATTTTGAATTTTGGGAGTGTGTTGTGGGTGCTGTCACAAAATGGCTGCCCTAAGAGGCCTGCCCATTCATGACATGGCTGCCACGATGGGCATGTCTGATCACAAAATACTCCTTTCCCAGAAGGCAAAAGGGTGAGACTACAAGAAAACCAACTCGCTCAAGAACCTAAGCACAAGGCAGAGGCAAGGTCTCAGCTCCAAAATGCCATACCACTCTTTTGGACCCAATTCAAGATGGTGTTGCAGGGCAGCATTTTCCCTCCAGCATGCAGGCATGCCAGTTATTAAAAAAAAAAAAAAATCTTAGGAAATTAGATTGCACTGGAGGCATTCCAGACGAGGCTGGTCAGCCATCTGTCAGGGATGCTCTGACTTGGACTCCTGCATTGAGCAGGGGGTTGGACTCGATGGTCTTGTAGGCCCCTTCCAACCCTACTATTCTATGATTCTATAATTAAAGAAAAATTAGGAGGCACAGGGAGCTGGGGAGGGGGACACTAATGGAGATGTGCAAGGTACATGGGAACCCAAGGACACCACATTGGAGACCCCAAATATATGCCATACAACATTTGGCTTATGACCAAAGTTTCAAGGGTTTGGTTGCTGCAGTGTCATTTCTCCGTGGTTGGTTTACACTTTAAAAATGCCCCATGTTACGTTCCGCTGTTCTGACGTCACCTGTGTAGGGCTGTTGTAAGAGCAGCTCTTATGCCTGGATGACACTGAGTGGTGTGTTAGTCCTCATCGGGGGTGTGGGGGGCATTGCAAACAACCGTGGAGGGATGCACAGTATAAATGCACATGCTTGATCCCCTGGTACCCTTAGTTTTGACGTTGCTGCATGTTTCTGGTTTGCAGTGACATGAATCTTCCTATGCTATCCTACTTTTATCCGCGAAATAAAAACCTGTCCTGTGTTTTATTACAAAGTAGGTGGCCTGAAGGAATGTGTGTGCATGCATGCATGCGTGCGTGCGTGCGTGTTTGTGTATTCTTTCCTTTTTGGAATAAAATATGCATTTGGGCTTCTCATTTCATCTCCAATCTGTGTTATTCCTTAAAAATGCAGGACTGCCTGAAGTCCTCTTTAATATTTAATTCAACAACTTTTTAATCTGTCATTATGCCGTGATGAAGTAAGCATCAAGTGTCACTGGAAAAGATTAAATTATACTTGGAAATAGGAATTGAAATGATTTAGGGGGGGGGGAGGCTTTCAGTATTTGCTTTGCGCAAGTAATAATCCTGCCGGCTCGGGTGGGAGAGGCTTGGTCTGGGTTTCTCGTGCCTCCATCAAGTTGCGTGCTCCCTCGTGGGATTCTGTCCTCGCTACCCCCCCTCCAAACACACACACACACACACATACAGAATTTTGCTACTGCTGAGTGCTGCTTTATTTAAATGGCGGGTCTCATGCATTAATTACATTCAGCTCCTTTCTCCCCTGGCCCAGCTCCCCCATTTCCCTCCCTTCTTTCTGTAAACATCGCAAGCTTGTGGGGCAGGCATCACCTAGCAGCAGCTCAAACTAAGATTCCCGACTCTTGTTAACAAGCTTATCTCATAACAAGAATGCAGGAATTCCGAATATCTGCCTTGCCGAATGGGCAGCACGGCATCGCCCAACATTTGTGCTTGTACTTCGGAAGGGTGAGCAGTGTCCCTGAATTAAGAGGGAACATAAACTAAGGGGGCTTAACGTGCGAACTCTCACCCTCACGCACATGCGTGAACTAGGGATGCTGGAGAAATCTGAGACAGACTAAAATGAGTTCGAATTTCTAAGAATCCGACCTGTGGAATCTGCTACAGACTGGCCTCCTCAGGCCAAGCGGAGTCTGTGGACTTTGGGATCTTCTTTTCCTTTTTAACTTTCCCGAGATTTACCCAAATTTATTCCTAGGAAAATATGCATGTTTATGCTGAGACGTACGCCATCCTGAAAAATATACATGGGGAAAAGTTTAATGGAATGGGAGACGGCATGTTCAATATTACGTACCAATGTAAATTACATAAATTGCCCTGAACCCTCATATGGAATTATTTTGTATTTTTCCGCATATCCGGAAAAAATTCACATCCGTCTGTGGACGGATGCCAGGATGAACAACACTGCACAATCAACAGAACACACGTGGGAAGGATTTCACAAAATCTGGACACCGCTAGCATGCACACACAAGTACACACACACCAGCCAGATGTGGCTCAAATTTATTTCTCCTCCTCATTGTCCTGCAAAATGTGTAAAAGGCAGGTTTTCCACAGAGGCCCCAGAGGAACTAGTGAAGCACATTCTCAAGTGAAGCCTCTTCACAACAAGTGGACCTGTCTGGCCCTATCCTGGTTTTTCTTTTCTCTACGCCTCAACCTGCAGGCTGTTTGGCCGGAGTGATGTGTTCCTCAGTTCAGGGCTAGAAAACACACACACACACACACACACAGAGTTCTTGGGAGCCAGCATCACCTTCTAAGAAGCCAGCCCTGCGGCGTGCAGATTAAAATGTATTTTGTGGTCTTAAATGCCTGTAGCCGATTTTAGGCAGCTGAACAAACCAGTGTGTGGTCTTTGGGAGAGTCTGCCACTGGCAAAACCAACGTATGATTCCTAGGCTGGATGTAAGGCAAGCAGGGTGGGGTGGGTGCTTCCTAGGTTAGCCTTTCTAAATGCTCACTTTTCCCCAAGTTACTCTTGCAAAAGTGTTGGTCTGTTGGCATCTGGGGACTTGAGTGCTATTGAGTTGTCCCCAGATTCTAAACAGAAGATTTATAAAGCCTTCTTGCTTATATTTCTGGGCACGGGATCCCGACAGCGTTGTGACTAGTTCCATGCCCTCAAGTAGGGATTTGGGCTTAGGCTCCTGGAACAGCAGCCCTTGCTGCATTTGAAACTTGCATCAGTTGCTTACTGAGCTGATGGGGAGAGGCATATTTCATTTGCATGCAAGCGCCACTATGACTCTTCCTGCATCCAAGGACCTTCCTGCCTCTTCTGACAGTAAATTCCCAGTCATTTGATATCTGAATGTCATTTCTTTTCAAACTGGCATTATTGTTTCAATTGTAATGAATTACTCAATACTTCTCTTGCTCTCCCCCTGCGCCCAGGCCAAGCTTTTCAAAATCCATTGATAGATAGACAGACAGACAGACAGACAGACAGACACATTCATTCATTCATTCATTCCCTGGGCTTGCTCCTGCAAATTATTTATGATGTTGCCTTTTTGATCTCCGAATAACCATTCCCCCCTTTCAAATAAATAAATAATCAATCAAACAAACAAACAAATCACCTCGCTTCATAAAGAGTCCTGGGGTGCTTGTGGTGTGTGTGTGTGTGTGTGTGTTTTGGACCCGCCGAATGGCATTTCCATTAAGACCAATGTTCGTCACCTGTCTTGCCTGCTTGGACAGACCCACCAGGGCTCTTGCGTGTCGGAGGGGTGGGGAAGAGAAGTAAATGCATTTCTGGTGTAGAAGGATAAATAAAAGAGTGAGCAGGAGTCAATAAGCGGGTTCAATTCATGCCTACAGCAATGGCGGACAGCTCATTTTGTAGATGTGGGTGTTTTGTTTACATTTATAATGCAGCTTTATTTAATACTGACAGATATAGCTTGTGGCAAATGATAGTCAGAATGTATGAGCAGTCATAATGCTTCTGTCTCCTTATAGTGTGCTGCTGAAAATAAGCAGTTCACCTCGGCTTTTATTGAGGAAAGGATATGAGACAGCTATAGCTTTGCGAGGCTATTTATGGAGTTGTTTTACTAGCTGTGAACATGCCGCTTTATAGCAGTTGTGAAAATGGACTTTGCTAGTGTGTGGGAAAAGGAAATAACATTGCAGTATACAAGGGTAGTAAAAAAATCTCTATAAATAATTTTTCAGACTGAAGAATCTTCGCATTAAAGCAGGCAGAGAGGTCGCAGCCTTCTTCCGGTTTCCAATCGACGGTTACGTTCCTGAATCTAATTTTGATTATTACTTCTTTTTTAACATTGGGGACAGCAATGTAAGTGAAGGCGGGCTTCCTGGGGGGAACCGTTTTGTGGCAGAGGATCGACTCGATCCACTTAGCCTTTGGGACGAGGAGCTTGGGAGTAAATGCACAGCTTGCAAAAACCCGGTTTGATTTGGACTTGACGTGGCGTTACGGTTTATGCCGGTGCGCGGCTTCCTGGTGATGAATGTCTGCGTGGGCTGGTGATGTAGGGGAACTGTCTTGATGCCCTATTTATAATGTAAGGAGCAGGCATTAGTGATATAAATATGGCTCCGAGTTCAGCTAACTTTATAAATAGCCTCACCTGCTGTTAAGCGTTGGATGGGGTTTTGATGTCTCGCATTAGGACGTGGGATATAATTTCCAGGCAAACGGAACTGTCGTAGGAACCGCAGACTGATTGCGATGGATGAGCTGGGCTCTCTGGTTACCTGCTTTTCCTTTGGAAATTTTACCCAGTTGCTGCCTGCCCAGAATGTATTAATTACATTTTGCTTGTCGTTCCTATAAAAGATCGAAACATAGCTGTTCTGTGATTGGGTTGTATTTTATTTTATTTTATTTTATTTTAAAGAGTGCTGAGAAAAGTGCATAAAGGCCAGTGCTGGGAAAAGTGCAAAAAGTTCTTCATTCATTTTTTTATGGCAATCAATTAATCTGGCCCCAAGTTCTCCATTTGCAGGACACAAACGTATAGGTGTTGTTGTTTTTAATGCAAGCTGGGCTGCAGAGCTCATAAAATGCCCACGTTTGTGGTCACGTCTGGAGAACTGTCAAACGGGTAGAGCAGCTTTTTACTGAACTATGAACGCATGCAGTTAGATCACCCCTCTATATACAAGTCACTCTAGTTACTAAGGGACCATCTGTATTTTCTTGTTCTGGATGCTAGAAAGCCACTGCCTTTTTTTTTTTTTTTTGGCTTTTAGAGAACACCTGGTTATACTTCAGTAGAAGTTATATCTGACTGGGAAGGTGAGTCAGCTCATCTTGCCTCTAATGGTCCTGCGTGCACATGCGCACACATGAGCATTAAGGTGCCTCGTGCTGCATATCCCACCATTTTCATACTGGGGAGGTTCACCTTAAACCTGTCGACAGCAGATCATCGGACAGTTGTTTTTCCAGTTTCTCTTTAACCCACAGAACAAAGACCTCTCTTGGCTTTCTAAAGCACTACAGGATGAACAATTGCAGAATAAATGAATACTGTAACTCAATTCAGAATGCTGACGAAGTAAAGGCTTCCTGAATATAATGCGGGGAGGTACTTTGGGCAGCAATCCTTGGCATCAGACTTGGCAAGTGTGCCCTTATTTTCATCTGTGAAATTTGGGGTGGGGGTCTCACCACAGTGTTTTTCAGACAGGGTTCGTGCCAATTGTAAACCTAAAGCTGTTTTTCCGAGCTTTCGCTTTACAGTTTTCACTTTGGGGAGCAGATGTGGGGAATAAACACATTTCCTTGAGCAAGCATTGTCCGGATGAACCCCTAATTTTTTTTTGGGGGGGGTGCTTTAAACTTTCCCTGACACCCCCTGTGGTTCGCTGGTGCTGGGGTAGCTTTCTCCAAGCTGGTGCCCTCCAGATGTTTGGGACTTCAACTCCCATCAGCATCAGCCAGTGTGGCCAATGGCCAGGAATGCTGAGACCTATAGTCCAAAACATCTGGAGGGCACCAGCTTGAGGAAAGCTGTGCTAGGGATTCACCTAGGTTGCAGTATCTTCGAATCCCAAATAAAGAAAATGCAGCATCCCAGGTGGGATTTGGCAACTTCTTGGTGTTCTTCCCTCCCTCCCCCCCTCCATTTTTGTTTCAGACCTCACCTGTTTCACAAACGTCTGTGGGAGGATGCTAAGCACTTTAATGCCTGCAAAAATAATTTAGAACATCCTCCCGAGTCTCAGCAGGTGAGGCCTTTTTGTTTCTTCTGCGAATTCTCTGCCAATTCCCAAGGAACGGTGCATATTAAATTGAAAATAACCTTCCCTTTTCAGGGGAAGGTCCCCCACATGCAACTTCCCACAGTCTCCTCTGTAAAATACAGTTTATCAGCTGGCAAATCCTGTCCCAGCATACACACACCTTGCCATGCGCTACATTGATGGGGGTTTTATCTTTGGGGGGGGGGGAAGCAGGAGGAAGGTAGTTGCTCTTGTTCTCATTAGCTTTATGGATTGCAGGAGGGCTGTAAGGTGTCCCCCTGCCCTCCTTAAATGGACAGAGAAATGGGTTAATCTCTCCGCAGAGCTATTCCTTTTACCTCGCCACCTGTTTCCAAATCCCCAGTAATTAAAAGTAACCGATGATGGCACATTATGGCACATTATGGGCACCATTTGCTTCATGGAGCTTTAGGATCTGGAGATCCAGCATGGGGGAGGAGGAGGAGGAGGGGGTATGCTATTGGAATTGGCTTGAAACGGTGTGGATTTTGACCCATGCACTATCTGTCTTTAAAATAGCCCACTAGGCAGCATGGTCACCCCAGAAATGCCCCCCACCCCCAATACGGGGTTTCCATTAATTTTAAATCTCAGAATTGGCCTGCACCACATAAACGAAAGCACGCCCTTGTACTCTCCATGATTAAATCTGCACCAACACATCCCAGTTCCATACTCGGTCACTTCATATGGACTAGAACCCTCCCTCTTCTCTTGCAAATATGGGTTGACATGGACACACACACCCCTCTTTGCACCCCGATGGTCAGAACAACGGGGTGATTAATGGGCAACTCACCTGCATGATGTGACCTTGAGTTTAGGTCCCTTGAGATCCTTCCCTCCCGCCCTTCACAATGAAGGGGCACACTTATTGTTTATAAGCTGGCTGGCTTCACCGTATTTAAGTAATAATCATTTATTGTTTAAATACAGTAGAGGTTTGCTACAAAATGCTGTCAGGAGCCATCACACTCATTAACCTGCCAGCTAATTAGCTTCCGCCTGCCTGATTGCTGACAAGTTCTTCAATCTGAACTCCGCGCTGTTGTGTCAGCGCACGAGCGCCGGGCGGTTTGGAGGAGGGCCCCATTAGATGGCTACGAACGGAGCCTCAGCATTAAACGGGTTTGTTTGCTGCACTCCCAACCAATGTTACGGCATTAATATTCCCGGCTCTAATTAAATTGGCAACTCTTAATTACTGTAATTAGTGCATTAACCATTTCCTTCCTCGCTCCAGTCCCTGAGTTCAAAATGGAAAGTTGGGGTGGCTATTTTTCTTGCCCTTTTGGACTCAGACATCCACAGAGAGAGGGAGAGGGAGAGGGGGAGAGAGAGAGAGAGAGAGAGAGAGAGAGAGAGAGACAACAGTCTCCCCCCACCCCATTCCCCTTTATGCAATTATCTGGAGCTCATTACCATGAACATTCATTGGCTCATTTAAATTTTGCATCCTGCACTATCCCAAAAGGTCAGAGTAGGAAACACTTTCAAGAGCAGATACAGAATTAGTAGCCGGGGTTGAATTTGCCTGGATGTGTCCTGAGAAATTTTCCAAAAGTGCCTTACAATTGAAATATTCCATCTTTGCTCTGTAGGAACTACGAATCAGTCAAAATTTCAGTTTCTCTCCTTTTCTCCTCTTTCAGTCTTTCATTCGGTTTAGCAGAAACTTTTTTTAAAGTTCCCATAAAAATTCATATGCATTTTTGTGCCCACCACGTCTCCTAAAAGGTGCATTTTTGTACTCAATTTCTCCTAACATGCACATCGTGTTGCAACCAATTTTGCTAATACCGTGCACTTTTAACATTCTTTTCACGAATATATGCCTTTTGGGGGCATTTTCCTCAAATATACATATTGTTGTCCACATTTTTTTTTAATTAGAAAACTCCACTGTAAAATTTGGAGGCGTGCGGATTTATTTATTTATTTACTTGTAAACCACCCAATAACCAAAGTTTCTGGGGTGGTGTACAAAACATTCAAAACAAGGCACAAACATTTAAACAAAATAAAAAACAGTGTAGAATAAAACCAAGGTAAAACCAGAATCGAAGAATAAAATAATTACAGCATCATAAAACCAAATTAAAGTCAGCAGGAGAATAAAGGCACTAAATAAAAACAGTTTTTTAAAATGCTTGGGAAAATAAAAAGGCCTTCACCTGGCATCAGAAAACTACATTTTGGTTCGTATATCAGTTTGAAAGTGCAGAATTAGGTAAATTCCCATTAAGACTTAAATTGAATGAATTTCTCCCAATCCCTATTAGGAACTGGTTCCTAAAGTTCTAAATATTTTAACCAATTTAATTTTTAGCCAATTAAGACTGTCGCCCCCTCCTAAATTATTGTCTTAATGGCATCAGCTTAATTGTATGATCCCAGGAACATGCTCTTGGTTGACGGTTGGTGAACCCCCAGCAAAAGAGCTGCCTATAATTGTTACGCAGCCCCCCAAATCACCTTCCATTTGAATGTGGTATTTGAAAGGCCTTGTTAAAACTCTGAGCAAGCGGCTTATCTTTATAGTCAATAAGTGAGATGCACAAGGAAGGAAGTGACCTTTTCAGTTATGTAGGATGTAAGCCTTCTTCTGCTTTGAGAGATCTGGAACAACCTCTTCAACAGTGATGGTTAGGCTATTGTGTGGCGCAGAGTCCGAGGCTACCTTTCCGCTGAGTGATTTTATGTTGTTATGCCATCCATGTCCATGGTACTTCACAAGGGGTGAGAAGACAAGTCTCAGCCCCAACGAACCTCCAGTCAGGATACAAGTGGAGAAAAACGGGGGCAGGCAGGTGAGAAATAGCAAAATATTTCATGTATGTCAGGGCCAGCCCAAGACATTTGGCAAGGAACAAGAGGGGCCCCTCTCCCATCCCAGCAGAAGACTGGCAGATGAACCTGTCTTCAACACTGATAATGGGACAGCATCCTTTACTGCATCTGAAGGCAGCAGGCTAACTTAGGAGGCACAGAGAGGATACATGGCACACAGGTCTCTCCTCCTGCCACCTCCCAGCATCTGCTGCCTCAGGTGACTGCTTCACTCTGCCTAATGGTAGGGCCGGCCCTGATATACTTAGCTAGTGTAGTTACAGAAAAGCAGCCTTCTGCATCCTGGTGCACTCCAGATATGTCGGACGGCAACACCACCATTCCCAGCCAGCAACCCAACACATCCAGAGGGCACCCGGTGGGGGAAAACTACTGTAGATTACCAGGACTAACATACAAAGCAAATGCAATAGATTTGGGTTACATTTCCATGGAGCCCTTTGTAGGCCCTAATTCTGCCATCGCTTGAGCATTATAGTATATTTTTTTTAATTCTCCAGAGATGTCCCATGGCGATTAGTTGATGAATGCCACATAGAGGAGTCTTAGATTCAGGAGTGGATTGCCACAGAACTGAGGAGGCACAGCTGAAGCTATTTTAACAGCAACTCTCTTGCTCAGGTGAGCTGTTTATCAGGGGAAGACTTTCAGCGGCAGGAGATGCTTCGTCCAAAGATTATGGCTGGTGGCTGTGCATATTTATTTGCTATGATTTGCCGCTCTTCCCATCTTCCCTGTTGCTGCAAGCGAACGGTTAAAACAATCCTAGTAAAAAGCACTTTAATTGATACTAATGTGATGTGACCCTTTGCTAATTACTGAATTTCACTAATTGGCAAGTGACGCAAACTGGCTTCTATTGCCATCGTGTTCACTCTCTCCTCTTGGGATTTGCCTCCTGGGCATTGTCGCTCGCCTGTGGTGCTGAAAGTTCCATGCCACTGGGGGATTTTCTGTTCCCCTCTTCTTCGCAAGAGGAAGCAGCAAACCCTGGTTTGGGTACTACGTAGGTGCTCGTTCGAGAGACACAGTGGATCTGGCTCTCCAGGCGGTATACGAGATACTGTGAATGCATATTTCGTCACATTCATATTTTACGTTTGTAAGTGCAAATGTCTTAAAGAGTTTTCCTTTTTAAAAATATAAGGTGTGAAATGGGTCTTGGTGGTCATAGGTGAGGCAGGACGTCTGGCAGTACTCAGCAGCTGCTGATAAAGCAAGGCCAGTATGAGATGAACAGGTCGATGATTCCCCCCCTCCCTTTTGACATGTCTGTGCGCACCTTGTTTTCAAGCAAAATTGCCGCTTTTTTGCTGCTACCCAGGGATGGGCGAACGAGCGATGTTCAAGGTTGCCAGGACTCTCCGAACATTGTTTGCCACTCGCCTCGTACTCGATTCCCATTCGCGTTTGCTATCCGTGCTCTCCCTGTGGGAACGAGAAACTCGTGCAAATCAAGCCGCGGTCAAGTGGGAGGTTTGCACAAGTTTCCCCAAATTTGCGCAGATGTCCTAATTTGTGCAACTTTCCTCTGTAGGCTAAAGGGGGCTGATTCAGTCTACAGTGGAAAATTTGAACTGGGAATTAGGAACGAGATGAATGTGAGCATGTGTTTGATTATTTACAACTATTTGCAGCAGAGGTGTGCTTGTGCTCGCATTGGAGCTTTGAACAGGGCATACTTGCGTGTTTTGCAAGCAAAAATGAAGTTCTCATACTTCCCTACTGCAACCACGTGGCTGAATTTTGGTGGCAAATTAAGTTGCATGGGTACACCCCGGGTGGCTCAGGGAGCCTCCCTGCAGCCTCCCAATCCCTGGAAATTGCCCACCCTTTGTTTACAATAATGGGGTCAAGGGTCTCAGATCCATTGCATTTTTTGTATGTTTGTCCCAGTACTCTACTCCACCCTTCCCCGACCTGGTGCTCTTCAGATTTGTTGAACTGCAGCTCCAATCACAGGGGGAGAGCAAGAATGGAGGGGGGTGAGATTTGTGAAGAAGTTGGCATTCTGTTTAGAGAGCACCTCCTCATTTATCGACCTGCCTGGTCACTGTCCTGGTGGTTCCGCATGGACCTGTGGCGTGACTGGAGTCCACCTAGAGAAGAGCCTTCAGTGTGGTGGCCCCCTTCCTGTGGAACTCCCTGCCTCTGGAAGTCAGGCAGGCACCAATACTGTTGTTTTCAGCATCTCCTGAAAACATCTTTATTTCAGGAAGCCTTCCTTGACTGACCAGCCACAGTTTTAGAGGAATTCAGTTTCTTAAAAAAAATGTTACTATTTTTAACATGGAGTTTTATTCTTTTATCTTGTATCTTTTATTGTTCATCACTCTGGAACTTGTCTAGATGTGGATTGGTATATAAATGTTGTAAATAAAATGAATAAAAATAAATAGATTAAATGAGCATTTGGAGCAACAACAAAAACGGGAGATGGGAGGGGCAGTGAATGTCTTTATGGGCCCATAGCTCAGTGGTAGGGCCCCTGCTTTGCATTCAGAAGGTCCCAGGTTCAATCCCTGGCATCTCCACCTTAAAAATTTGTTTGTTTGTTTGTTTGTTTGTTACATTTCTATACCTCCCAATAGCCGAAGCTCTCTGGGCAGTTCACAACAATTAAAACCACAAAATACATAATAAAATATAATATGAAATGTAAAAGCTTAAAGCTACAATATAAAAGTACAAACCAAAAAGAAAACCTAGCAGCCTACAGAGATTTTAAAAGAAGAATAGATTTAAAACAACAGAGCTAAAAGACTAAAATGCTTGGGAAGATAAAAAGGTCTTCCCTTGGTGCCGGAAAGAGCACAATGTAGGCATCAGGCAAGCCTCTGTGGGAAGCTCATTCCAAGTCAGGGTGCCACAGCAGAAAAGGCCCCTCTTCTTGGGACAAGGGACGAGAATCCTCTCTGCCTGAGAACTTGCTGGGCAAGAGAGACCAACAGCCCTTTTTGGAATAAGGGAAGACTGCATGCGTTCTTATACGGTGATGCTCATACAGAAGGAAGTACCAAAGGTTCCTGTCAAATAGTTCTGTGTCGGCTGGATGGGAGGGAAGGAAGGAGTGAAAGGATAGGACCCGCTAGTTTGGAAGAGAGAGGAAGGGAATGGGTGACTCCACCAGTTTTGTGTTTCAAAGTGTGGAGTAATGCTTCAGATTTTAGACACATGCCTCACCACATCCAGAAATCTCAGCTGGCAACGCTTGGCCACGTAGTGTGCTCTATGCAATATTAGCGTCTGACAGTTTGAAAACAAAGAGAATTTCAGTGGTGAACCTGCCCCTGATAAGGGCAAACTTCACTGCACCACGTTAAAGCCATGTAAATGTCCCCCACTTGCAAAATAGAAAAGTGGGGAAAAGCTTATCTGAACAGGTCCTGGCCCCAGCATGGACAATACAGCAGCCATAGCTCTGTACAGTAAAAGTAGGGATGTACGAAAGTCACTTACCTGTTCGCGGATTATGCTGATGCTGGGGGGGAGGCTCCGTCCCTCCCCCCGAAATTCTGGCCGAGGGGGAGGCGCTCCATCCCTCCCCCCCCCGAATCCTGGCCGGTCGGCTCCGCTCCGCAGGGATTCTGTGGAGCCGCCGGCCAGCTCCGCCAGTGGCCAGACATCTGGCCACTGGCTAGCAGGGACACAAATGTGCCAAAATAAGGAACGCAAATGGCGGCGCCCATGGGTGCCGCCATTTGCGTACACGCATTTTTTTTTTTAATCAGCCGTGATAGGCTACGTAAATCTTTATGTAGCCTATCACTTTTTTCTTTTTTAAACTTGGAAATGGCGGCAGCAGCAGCCGGTCGGAAGACCGGCCGCTGCAGCCGCCACCGCCGAACCGCCGCCGGAGCCGCCACCACCAGGAAGATCCGCCCCAGGTAAGTCCCATCCCGGGGGGGCGGGGGGCCGTTCCGCCACCGATTTCGGGGAGCCGAATGTGCTGGCATTCGGCCTCCCCGAGATCTGTGGCGGAACTTTCGTACATCCCTAAGTAAAAGGCATCTCTTTCAACAGAGAGGCAGCAAGGCAAATGTGAGCTCGTGAGTTCGAGAAAGTTCTAAAGAAAGTAGCACTAGTTAGGGATGTTGGAGAAATCTGCAGTGGACCCAAATGAGTTCAGATTTTCATGAATCTGACCCACAGATTTCACAACAGACCAGGTTTTCCTCTGTCAGGCAGATTCCGCAGACCGGCAGGTAATTTTTCTAACTTTCCCAAATTTGTTACAAATTTTGTCACAGTAAATATGTAAAATAAAAAAAACCCTGGCCAAAAATGTGCATTTACCTCATAAGCTAAAGCACAAAAATGCTCATGTGCGCACCTGTGAATTGCACAATTCACAGTTTGCACAATTCAATTTGCACAAATTCGGGAAAAATCCAATTCTGTCAGTGGGTGGACGATGGCCTGGAAGGCACCTGGCAATCCACAAAATGCAGACAGAATGGATTTTACATAATCCATATATCCCTAGGACTGGCCCAGTTGGCCAAACGTGTACCCCCAACAAAATACATAAAAAACCTAAAGAGTTACCTTGATGTGAATAAAAGTAGGTACATTTTTAAATGGAGGAAAATTTAATTTAAAACCAGATTCTAGCTTAATATATTATTCATGGCATTGTAATACCATCACTTAGGCATAATTCTGGCAAGGATCTGAAACCTTAACTTGAAGAATCATGTTTGGGGGGTAGAGGAAGGGCCGTGGCTCAGTGGTACAGCACCTGCTTTATGTGTAAAAGGTCCCAGGTTCAAGGACCAGCATCTCTAGGTAGGGCTGGTGAAATACCTGCCTGAAACTTTAGAGAGCCGCTGTCAGTCAGTGTTGGCAATACTGGGCTAGATGGACCCATAGTCTGACTTGGAATAAGGCAACTTCCTGCTGGGGTAGGGGGTGGGGGTGACACCGATTGGCCTGGAAATGCTGTGCCCTGCATTTTCACATGCTGGGTGTTGATTAAGGGGAGTTTTGTGGGAATCGTTCTTCCTTGGGCTGGTGGATGGGCAGGATATGGGCATTCTTCTGGCCTGACCTGGTTTTTACATCCCCCTTCACTCCACCCCTGCATCTGTGTTCATCTAATTAGGATGTTTGAAGAAGATGTGGGCCGCTTATTTGTAGCCTGTGGGTGTTTAATAAGGAACGGTGCAGCGGTACATTTGCATCTTTTGCTCGGGGTCTGAATGGCGAATTACTTCTAAAGATCATTACAATGCTGCTGCCATATTGCTGAAAATCCAGGCTGCCGTATTCTAATGACAGGAAACTCATGCAGCCCATATTCAGCGCGGTTGTAACCCCAGCATGATTGTTGTGTGGTGAAGATGTCTTTAGGATAAGTTACAGGATATTTTAGACTGATTCACACAGCAGTTGTCACAGGTGCAGACGTCTAAAGAATAGGATGGTTGGAGGGATGACAGTCGGCTGTATTTCTTCTGCCTGATGTTGACTTTTACAAAACAGACACAGTTTCAGTAGAGGAAAAACAGAAGTTGGGAACTTAATTTGGAGCTATTAAGGAAAGACGGCTGGCTCATACTCCAAATCTGCATCCAGTATAATTCTCTGCTTCTTTTCATGTTGCCTAGACTTGAACATTCCGCAGTTGCTTTTGTGTTTAGGCTGTACCTGGTAAGATCTGAGGCTGTAATGTGAGCAAATGGCACAGAGAAATTGCCATATACAACTTCTCTCTGTTTTTTTTTTTTTTAGTGTTTTGAAACTATTGGGAGAGAAAGGGCTTAGAGCTGCCCCAGTTTTTATATACTCCTTGAGTCACAAAAGCTGGTCTGATTTTAAAGAGGGTCAAATTCTAACTGCCATGGAAAGAAAAGCAAAAATGCAACATTGTTTGAATAAATTAAAATTAGATTGAATGTAAATCAAACAAGTGGCTGCTAATTGGTGTCTCTGGAAACCTTTTCTGTGAAAGGGATCTATGCATTGAAGTAATATTTGTTTGGATCCATCCATAGCGGTACACACAAGGCAAGGCAGACTGAGGGTTGCAGCGCCACGGAGAGTTCCGAGAGCTCCAACATGGGCTGGAGGGGGGTGGAGGACTTATGAACCTTCATCTCCAACCAACCCTTCACAGCTTCGCCTCCCCCTTCAAAGAACAGAGTGTCTCAAAGGACCAAACGCCTGAACTGGACACTATTCTGGCTGGTATCATAATCTCATCTTTGCAAAATCCTTAAAAAGAATTCTAGGAGCTCTGCAGAAAGTTTTGTGAGAAACGTTCAAGTAAGACGGTGTCCTTCAGAATAAAGGAGGCAGAATGCTGACCAGGCGCAACTTAAGTGTATTTATTTAATTTATTTATTTGTTACATTTACATCCCACCTTTCTTCTAAGGAGTCCAAGGCAGCGTACATGATCTTCCCCCTCTTCCTCGTCTCCTCTTAACTTACCCTGTGAGGTAGGTTAGGCTGAGAGTCAAAGTCACCCAGGGAGGGATGACAAAGTCACCCAGGGAGCTTCATGGCTGAGTTTCCGCAGTTCTAGCCCAACAATCTAACCACCACACCGGCTCTTCTCTCTCTCTCTTTCCCCCCCCCTCTCTCTTTACTCGTACATCTTGATTATAGGACTAGAGCAAGCATGTATCCTTCTGAAATGTATGTCCCTGATGGGTGTGATAAGTGTACAAAGATCACAGTAGGGATGTACGAATTGTGTACCTTCCATGCCGCTTGACTTCCGCAGTTTGCAGGCGGTGTTCCGTTCCACCGTTCACAAGCCCCCAGAATTCTCCTCTTTTTTTCCGCTCTGAAAATTATGAAGATAAATCCATACCGACAACCGTAATTCCTGTGCCCAGCCATCTCTGGGAGTCTTCATAACTTCCGTAAGAATCGCTATTTTTCGTAAATATTTACGTTGTGGTTTTTTTATTGAAATCCTCTGTCTCTGTTTACTTTCAGCCAAAACAATTTACTTTCCTCTTCCTAGTGGCTTCCCAAAAGAAGGCTGCCTTAGGTGTGCCTGAGCGATAAACTGTTTGTTTAAAGCAACGCTGTTCTAAGGAAAGAAAAAGCCTTTTAAAATGACCATGCCGCTCCAGGACGGGCATGGGCATTTTAAAAGGTTTTTTCTTTCTTTAAAACAGCGTTGCTTTAAACAAAGAGTGCATTGCTCAGGCACACCTAGGGCAGCCTTCTTTTGGGAAGCCCCTAGGATGAGGAAGCGTTTTGGCTGAAAGTAAACGGAGACAGAGGATTTCAATTGAAAAAGAACAGCCACAAACAAGGCGGTGAGCACAATTCATTTTTTAAAAAACCTTACATATTTATTATCGGAATATACTACACTGCGTTTTTATTTACGAAAATTTTGTGACTCTTTGCGGATGATGAAAAAAAAGCTGCTGGCTCTGCAGGACCTTGTGGTGCCGTTCCGCAGAGGATTCTGTGGCATGGACTGAAGGGAATTCGATCCCATTTCAGTCCGTGGCAGAATTCTCTGACATCCCTAGATCACAGAGCAACTGCAGCCATTCTGCCCTTCCGACGTTGTGTCTGGAGGCTTCTCTCAAAGAAAGATTGCACACTTTGCGTTTCGCTTTAGAAAGTACCACGTAAATGTAATGTTTCTCTTGGCCTTTAATAAAGCGCGGATACGTTTTGATACTTGCTTTCGTTATTACTGAAGCGGATTCATTAATCAGCATTCCCTATCTATTCCTCTATCTGAAATGTTATCAAGATGTTTTGTGGCTACCGTCTCCTAGCAACAGAGCATCCTCAAACTGACCCCTTGTCATTTCAAGGGGTCTTTTTCCAGAGGGTTTTTAAGACCCACTATTCTTGGTGCCTTTTCACAAATGCATTTGTTGGCTTGCTTTTTTTTTTTTTTTTAAAGACCGGTTGATTTCTGGTGGAAAGGATGGGCTACCGTAAGCACAGGACTGCAGGGTTCAGAAAAAAACTAAAGCTCCCCCAGTCTGCAAGAACAGAATACTCTGTCTGACCCCAAGTACCTCCTGATCACATTATCGAGATTACAGATATTGTCATGGCATGTTGCGATACTTAGCTTTCAAGATGGCACATTTCAAGAGTTCAGAGTGCTTTTATGTATGTCATTTCAGTAATGAAACCAAGCATTTTATATAGTGCTTGAGTAGTCAAAGCATTTCATAGATGTGATTGTTTATTATTTATTTATTACACTTATGGTCCTGCCTTTCTTTTATGGGGTGGCCTCTTATCCAGGCAGTCTCTCATCCAATCGGTGACCAGACTTGGACCTGCTGAGCTTGAAAAGATGGCTGCATCGTGTACCTTTGAGCCATGTTCTTGGACTAATTGCATCCATCCTTTTAACAGCCCTGTATGGCAGGTGTGAAGGTTTGAGGCCTATAGAGGCCTGGGTTGTTGTTGTTGTTGGGAGGGGGTATCCCTGAGAGGAGGAGTTTAATATCCTTGGTTGGTTTCATTTTCTCAGTTAGGTTTCATTTCTCCAGGTTTGACACAGTACTTTTGGTTTTGGGGAAAGAGGGTATGTAAAGAGAAAGAATGCCAGTGAGAGAGAGAAGGAGACCAGAGCATGAAGAGGGAGCAGGAAGAAGCAGCCTGGAGAAGTCTTGGGTGCTGCTAGGGTAGAGGAACTTGTGTTTTTGCAACCTTTATTTTATCTTAATGACATTTGTATCACTCAGCTCTACTGTGTACATACCCTTAGTTGTAATTTGCTTCTTTTAATTTACTGGCAAACTGCTGTGGTTAAACCCCATGTCTAGAGTGTCAGTCACCCCAAATCTACAGCTTAAACCCCACATTATTGGGAAGGGGAATGTAAAAGAAGAAAGGTAGGACTCTTAAGGAGGCAAGAGATCCTTAAGGAGTTACTCAGGGGGTTCAGGTCATAAAGAGAACCCAGACAGCAGGGGCAGGCAGAAGGTGGATCTGGATTTACTGCTAGATCCCTGGTTGATTTGAAGTACATCAGCCAGGATTTCCTGATTCCCAAATGATTAACAATAGCAACAACAAAACGACCCCACCCCATGTTATACTAATGAAATGAAGAAAGCTGTGTGTGGGGTGGGGAGGGGTACCCAGTAGTGTTTTTGTGTGTATATGGAAGGAATGTGAGTTCAGTTCTGGTACTCAAAACAAATTCCTGGGCTCAGAATTCTTTAATTCTATCTGTATAGGAATGTAGGAGGCTGCCTCGTACCGAGGCAGACCCTTGGTCCATCTAGGCCAGTATCGTCAAGACTGACTGGCAGCGGCGGCTCTCCAGGGTTTCAGGCAGGAGTTTTTCCAGTCCTACCTGGAGACGCCGGGGATCGAACCTGGGACCCTCTGCATGCAAAGCAGGGGCTCTACCACTGATCCTGAATACCTGACATGAGGCGAATCTCAGAAAGGAGATCCTAATTATTAGAGGCAGGTAGAGTGGTTTTTACAAGGACAGGTGTTCTGTGGCCAGCCCATCTTCACACATTGGGTTACTTTGCATCCACAGTTGCTCAAATGTTCACAGTTGCTTACAACTTGCATATTCAAAATGGTGGCCAGCATGTGGATTAACCTATGGTGCCTTACAGTCATGTGCAAACTGGCCCATTGTGTTTTTAGGGTTTTAATCTTTGTAAAAGTGCCCAGAGAGGTTTGCTGTTGGGCAATGCAGAAATGTAAAGAATGAATGAACATGCATGACAATATAACAAGATCGCTAAAAACAAAACAAAACCCAAGGAAGTCACAAATTATAACTCTTATGCTTGTGGAACAGCTAGAGTAAAACAGCCTAAGTAGAAGCTCACTATCTAATGAAAATATGAAAGTAAAAGTTATATAGTGTATAATAAGGCACGTGGGCATGTGTGTGTTAGTGTGTGTGTGTGTGTGTGTGTGCGCGTGCGTATTACTCAGAAAAAAATACAAGCAACTATAATTGGTTGGAATTTGATCAAACATTTGACTGACGACAACACTGGAAATAAATGGAAACCATGGTGCCATCATATCTTTCTTAAAATTCAAATCATAGAATCATAGCATAGTAGGGTTTGGAAAGGTCTACAAGGCCATCAAGTCCAACCCCTTGCTCAATGCAGGAATCCAAGTCAGAGCATCCCTGACAGGTGACTGTCCAGCCTCATCTTGCATGCCTCCAGTGTGGGAGAGCCCACCACCTCCCCAGGTAATTGGTTCCATTGTCGTATTGCTCTAACAGGGAGTTTTTCCTGATGTTCAGCTGGAATCTGGCTTCCTGTCACTTGAGCCCATGATTCTGTGTCCTGCACTCTGGGATGATGGAGAAGAGATCCTGGCCTTCCTCTCTGCGACCACCTTTCAAGTCCTTGAAGAGCGCTCTCCTATCTCCCCTCAGTCTTCTCTTCTCAAGGCTCAACGTGCCCAGTTCTTTTAGTCTCTCCTTGTAGAGCTTTTCCTTACTTGCTGCACTGATGGAGTATGTTTATACTTAATCATAGTCTCCCAAATTTTATCATTCCACTGCTGTTGGGAGTGCTTTAATGCATGGGGTGACCTGAGGGGGCTTCCTTAGGGTCTAGCACTTTGGGGTCACACTGAAGCAGCGGCGGAGACCTTGATCAAGTTCTGCAGGGTGCAGCGTCTTTGCTCACTTTTTATACAAGGGGATGGTAGATACGAAACCAAAGTATCATCTGCATGATGCAGACATTCTCCAGCAATTGCCAGTGGGTTCTTCAGCAGTCAAATCAATGTGAAAATGTTCCCACAGGGCAGGAAATCTGAAAATCGGGAGAGCTCCCTGATCACCCGACAATGGCTTATGGTTCATCCTTATTCCCAGGAACATAATGGCCCAGTTTATATGTAATGCTATACCAGGAGTGGGCATCCAGCTGTCTTCCAGATATTTAGGACTAAAATTCCCATTGGCCAAAATGATGGGAGTTTTAGTCTGCAGGGCACCAGGGGTAAACTCCAACGTAAGTCCTACTTAGAGTAGACCCATTAAAATGAATGGGGCCAAAGTTGGTCATGACTGTCATTCAGTGGGTCTACTCTAAGCAGGACTTATGTTGGATTTTACCCCAGGTTGCTTACCCCTGCACTATACTATGGTTTAGCACTACTTGGATGAGCTGGAATGTCTGTTTTTAATAAATCTCAGACTGATATGGAAATTGGATGGAACTGACGCAAAAATGACATGGGCATGATATAGGGCAATCCATCCATTCCTAATTGCAACCTTCTTGTACCCGACAGGTGAAAATATTGCCATCCGAAGTTGACGTAAAAGAGCTCAGTTTTTTAAAATGTGACAGACTGCCAATTGATATACAGCCCACACATTGCACGCACGTCCTGAGCACCACAACCTCTTTCTCATTTGAAATCGCCACGACTGGTTTCTAGCCCTCATGGCTCCCGAGAGATGTTTTGAAAGAGATGGTGGCAAAAATCTGTAATCAGGAGAAGCCGAGTTTCACTTGTGTCAACCTTAATGATTTCTGAACCAACGTACCAAGATTTTTCAAGGATTTTGAACCTTCTGCAAAAGTTGGCCGCTGGGGAACCCCATAACCCATCATTTACCACATCCGTTAAAAGTGATACTTTAACTAAAACACGCAAATTAGGAGTGGCTGTTCTGATTTCCTTTGTGGCTGTCAGTGGGAGGCAAAGGGTCCAACTCTGTCTTTATTTCTGGTACCGAGGCAGGTAATGAGGTTATGTGGTTGGCCGCCTTCTGGTACCGAAGCAGGTAATGAGGTTAGCCGCCTTTGTACAAGGTGAAGCCATGGCCCCCTTTTGCCAAGGCGCCTCAAACCCTCCCCATGCCTGTTGCTTTGAATGGTGCTCTCTCAGTGCGGCCCTTCAGTGGGGCTGGGATTAATTCTGATGCATCCTGTGACATGTCTACACCATGTTTGCTTCTGTTACCTTCTTCCTTTCACTGTGTTTCTCCGCTGTCAGCTTTCTCCGGCGTGGCACTCTCGGTGCATCAAGGCTGCAGAAAGGCTACCTGATCTGACAAGGCCCTTGTCTAAACAATAAAAGCCCCATGTTGTCTCCTCTTCGCCCTTCATCTCACTCTGTCAGGTTAAATGTTACGGAAACCAAAGCCGCCTTTTTGTCTTGAGGAGGAGGAGGAGGCATCTCCTTTTCTGAACTCTGAGACAGATTGTTAAGCTGTGCGCTCGCTCGTTGGCCCGAGCTAAATAAATGCTTGCTTTAGCGGGAAAGACCTCTGACAAAAGCTTTCTTCCTGAGAACCTCTGTTGTTCTGGGGAATGTGCTGTGTAGAAGCTCACAGAAAGATTTCTGGGTTGTGGGGGGGGGATTCTGTTGGATCCCAATATGTTTTATTCTGTGCTCATAACAGGTCTTTGCTTTTGTTACCCACCCTGAGCCTTTGGGATAGGGTGGACTATGATATAGCGGGCAGTATCCAACCATGTCATACCGCTAACGCAAATTACGTTGCACTAGTGTAAGGAGCCTCTAGCGCAATGCCAATAGCGTTAGGTTGTGTGATGGATTTTTCGGGGGAAGCCTGCCACACCAACTAACAGTACTGGTGTCGCAGTCATTATGCTAGCAACATGTAATTTGTGGCCGCAGAATGGCACCATTGTATACTGCCTGTAACCAATAACCCTAGAATACTGTGCAAGGGAAACAACACCCTTTATTTGGACTACTTGTTCTTTTAGAATTAGCAGTACAGCCTTTCAAGTTATACAGGGCTCTTCATCAGGCTGGATGTTGATACGGTGGGGCAGGGTGGTCAGTCATGTTGTTTCCCCAACATAACCTTCTATGTCTCCCTTCGTCGTGAGTGTGTGTGTGTGTTTCCTGAGCATCCATTCTGCTTAAGTCTATGTGACTCAAAAGCTTGCAGTTATAACTAGGGATGTACGGGCTGTGTGAAATCCATTCCGTTTGTGTTTTGTGGACGGTCAGGCACCTTTCATTCCATTGTCCACCCATCGATAGAATTGGATTTTTTTTGTTTCCGAATTCGCAAATTCGCCCCAAATGTGCATTTTCATTCTTCAGCCTATGGGAGAAATGCGTACTTTGGGCTGCTCCCCCCTCCCCATATTTTTCTATGATGAGATTTGTGCAAAATTTGGGAAACTTAGAAAAATGGTCTGCAAGCCTGCAGAATCTGCCCGACAGGGGAAAAGCCTGTCCGCTGTGGAATCAGATTCATGACAATCCAAACTCATTTGGTTCTGTTGCGGATTTCTCCGACATCCCTAGTTATAACTGACAATAGGTTGTCCGAAGGGGGGTGGAGAAGAGTATATTAAGGCAGTAATAATCTGGCGATTTTTGGTAGTGAAAGAAGATTTTGTCTTTAAAATAAATAAAATCATATCAGCTATACGAGCATTATTGCTCCCTTTTGGATCCCAGGCGACTAATTCAGTGGCTTGTTCATTAATATCTGTTGCCTTCTTTGGGGAGTCTGCAGGATTGTCATGCCAGGTTTTAAATTTTTAATGTATTACCAGTCTTGCCACAGAGGAGTCCTGGGAGTTTCCCCCCTCCCTTTTTTGTCTTTTCCTTCCTTTTCTTCCTTTGTTCTGCCTTTATACAATGCTGTTGCGTATTCAGCTTTGCAGCCTGGTACCTCTCTTAGTATCTTTTAGAAGAGCACTCCTGGCTTATCAGCGGCTTGACAAAGCCAGTCTCTGAGAGTGTCTGTGAGTGCACACTTCCAATTTTCTTTTCAAAACCATGCTGGGCGGTGGTGGTTGGTGGATTTTTTTTGTTTTGTTTTTCTGCAGTAGTTGCTGTATTGTAGCTTTTCCTAATGTGGTGCCTTCCAGATATGTTGGATTATAACTCCCAGAATCCCCCAGCCAGCTGGGAAAGCTTGCTGTATTGAATATCTTGCCTTGACCAAACGGGCTTTTCCTAGCCCACCGAGAGCTCACGCCTTCAAGGACCTGCAAGACGTTGCATTATCTTTGTGACTACAGACCAGTGCAGCTGCGCCTCCGAAATTTGTTGTGAATGCGCTGCCTGTGGTCCAGTGGGGGGCTGGCGCTTTTTGCAGTAACCCCAGCGGAAGGTTGTACCTTGATCTCCTCCCCGCTCCCACTCTCAGTGGGTCGTTTCGCACATTATGCAGCAAACCCAGGTTTGAGACAGAATATATACTCCCAAGAGGGGCTGCAGCAAAGTCCAGCCGCCTGAGAAGCATAACCTGTACAAAACTAGGCTGACCGTATTACCTTGAGACAAAAACGGGATATTGGGATGACAAAAACGGGACGGGGTTATGTAATGTCCCACCGGAGAGTTCCGCTGTAATAAAAAAATAGCTAACAGCCTGTTGAACTGAAATATGAGTCTGAAGAGTCCAAATCAAATTGAATGTAGGGCAGAAAGAATCTCTATGGGTGGAATGATGGTAGAAATAACAGTTAGAGCCACTCTCCTGGCTCCCACATGCTGAATGGGGCTTAGCGACTGCCTCTCGAATTCCCTGCCACTGCAG
Source organism: Heloderma suspectum (assembly GCF_057233095.1). NCBI lineage: Eukaryota > Metazoa > Chordata > Lepidosauria > Squamata > Helodermatidae > Heloderma > Heloderma suspectum. Next base: position 9,639,307 of record NC_139471.1, on the reverse strand, counting down.
ACAAGCAAGGGGGTGGCATCTGATCGTTGCTAGCTCAAGAAGCCTGGCCCTGACTGGATAAAGTAAATGGAACTTCCTCTTTCATCATACTAGTAGTTTTACTGCACGCATTGATTAGCATAGAGCCTTATGATAAATGCGTTCAGTTTTTTACAAAAAATTAAAAACAGGACAAAATTGACATTTATATTAAAATGACAGGACGGTCAGGAAATATGAAAAAAAAACGGTACTGTCCTGTTTAGAACGGTACGTATGGTCAGCCTATACAAAACCCACCTTTGGAACATGTATTGGTTGCATTTATACTCACCTTTAAAAAAAAGAATTAAGTGTACACCTTTAAAAAACGGAATGTGCGAAACGTCTCTAAAAGGCACCAAGAGAGAAGCAAAAACAGGCAAATAGATTTGGGCTGGTAGAATGTTGCTTGTTCGATGCATGTGCTTCCTTTAGCACAGGGATATGGAACCTCGGGCCCGCATGCCAAACCCTGATCAAGTGGGGTGCTCCGGACTTCCCCAGAGGGCTACTTCTCTTCCCCTGGCTCTGCCGCCTTTCCCCATCTGCCTCCCACCTTTGACAGTCCCCCCCATTCTAAAAGGCTGAAATGCCTCTCCTAAGCTTAGCTACTGACAGTAACCGCTTTCAGCGACAATACATTGGTATAGTTGTAATTTTGGCCCCGCCCCTTCTGCTTTGAGCCCCACCCCCCACTGGAATATGGCCCCCGAGAGCTTCTCTAAAATGAGATTCAGCTCTCGGGCTGACAGAGGTTCTGCTCCCCTGCTTTAGCAGCTTCTTCATCTCAGGCTTGTGGATGTTTCTCTTAACAGTAAGTCTAAAAACCAACAACAACAACCCGCCCCCCCTCTTCTCTTGCATATTACTTTGTTTACCAGCGGAGTCCGTAGCTGTGGGGTGCATTTGGGCACCGCAAGCAAACAAGAATGGGAGAAATCCCTGTGACCAGGTTGCAGCAAGGCCTTAATTTTTAGCACGGGGGTTCGACTGCTAGCCAAAGAAGGAAGCCAGGCTGGATCCCTTTCCAGGCCTCTGATTCTCTGGCTGCTCGAAACGTTTGAGTAAAACACGAGCGGATGCTCCAAGCTCTTTCCGGCACCACCATGGCTGCATTCCCTCAGACTGCGAATTCTCCGACGTGCTAATGGCGTGTTAATTACTGTGCATGTTGCGAACAGCCCCTCAGGCGAGTTCTGAGATGGGAGGCGTCAGGTTGATCCGACTCAAGCGATTCTGCATGACAGCCTGCAACTTCCTTCCCAAACCCGCTGTTGTAAACACAAATAATTCATGATGTGACGGGGCTTCTTCTTCTTCTTTTTCGTTGCCCCCAACGTCTCCTAGAGAAATAATATTTTTCTTCGGGGAGCACCTGTTAAACCTGGGGGCAATGAGTGTGCCCCTCACTCACACTCTGCCACCCTCAACACACACACAGACACCCCCTCAGACGCCAGAGGTCTCTTGTGCAATAACGCCTCACCTGGTTTGTGTTGTGATATGTCACTCTCATCATTCGCAGCTGATCCATACTGGCATGCGTGTGCGTGTGCGTGTGGGTGGGTGGGTGCGTGCGTGCATGTGGGAGAGAGGCTAGCTCCTGTGTCAGGGCTAGCATGAGGGAACTGGGCACCCCCTGCAGGATCATGGGCTTACATCCCCCCCCAGCAAAGTTGAGACAGCCAGAGGAAAAAGTTGGTCCTTATGTCTGCAGTCGTCTCTCTCTCTCTCTCTCTCTCAAATATTTTCATACTGGCCTTTATTAAAATGGATTCCTGGGCGGTCTACAACAATGTAAGAAGAGAAAACAAAATATCATAGAATACAAGACCACAAAACCAGACCACAAGTCAAAGCAGTAGATAGAAATAAAAATCTGGAACAGGACTTAAAATATCCGAGTGAATAAAAAAGGCGTTGTTTGCCTTAAAAGAGAGAGGCGTTGGTGCCAGGCGGCCCTCCTTGGAGAGGGAATTTCCGAAGGGAGGGTGTGTGTGGAGGAGGGAATTCTGGCCAAGAGCAGCTTTAACACACCCTGCGTGACAAGCAGCACTGACAGAATGGCCTTCTGTGTATGCTTCAGTAGTGGTGTTGAACCCCGTTTCTACCAACTTGGAGGAGGGGGTTCGGAAAGAAAGGTGGGGGCAGAGAAGACGCTATGGCCAGTGGTGAAGCTGGGTAATTTGAGACTCTGGACTTATTGGTATTACTGGGGGGAGTGCTTTAGACGGCCTTGTGCGTCATTTCAGTTGTAAAACACACAACTAATATTTTTTTTCTCCACAGCCGTTCCATGCTTTACAACTGTTTCAACATTCCTGATACGTTAGAACAAGGGTGGGCGACACACAGCTGCCCCACAAAAACAGGGGCTAATTTTGACCGTTTGGGCACTCTGTAGCCACTATGGATACTTTTTTTTTTTCCCTTCTGGTGTCCACATTGGTGAGGGGGGATTGCCTCCTGCAAGAGGGGGGTCAAAATGGATCCAAACCTTCTGCAGTTGCCCACACCCCTGTGTTAGAAGAACAACAAACTTCTTTGCTAACCCTGTTTCCCCCCCGCAAAATAGCCTTGATAGTTTATCATACTTTATATTGCAAACCATGTGCAGCTTTGCGTTATAAACCCACTTAAATCATGGCGCCATCGTGACTGCAGGAATGAAATGGAATTCGCTTCTGCTGCCCTCCGGTTGGTCGTTTGGGGGCCGCAGGGCCCTGCGCTTTGGCTCCAAGGTCCAGGCCTCGGATAGAGCAGCCTCTCACAGCAAGCACAGCCACGCGGCTGTGGCCTCGTTGCTCAGACCGGTTAACATGGCGGTCAGAAAGTATCCTGTGTAGAAGGTCCGTTCAGTAGAGCCAGGTGGTGGAATAGATGATGCCATTTCAGACTGCAGGCAGAAGAACACCATTTTTGACAGCTTCCCTGTCAAAAAATAAAAACCGCGCACAACTGCAACAAAAATCTCCCTGCAAGCAGAAAACTAGCACAGCAAGGAGGCTACTAGGGTAGGAGTGAGACCTATCTTGTTGCATGGGGAAGCATTCAAAAACCACATCCCCCGCCAATAATCCATTCCGCCACCTCATTCTGAGGGTGGCCATGTGTCCTACCTTACAAAAGATAGTCCTCTGTTCAAAGGGCCGTCAGGGGACAGGCCTCTAAATGAAGGTCTGTCTGGTCTTTCAAGCTGAAGAACCATAAGAAGGAAGAGGAGGGAGGGCGGAAGAACCTCAGAATTGCCCATCGACACCAGGACAGCAGCCCAGTGAGCAGAGCCACCCTGGTCGCCTGGTCCTGGTGGTGCGGATTGTATTTCTAGAGAAATTACAGTAATAATTTCTACATTTTCATCTATATGCATGAATTAAGATATTCAAATTTTATGCAAATCATCACCCTCTTTGCTCCTCTTTCGGGGGGAGGGGGAGGCAATGTGTAAGTGTCCACTGTGCTCGTTCTGCAATGTGTCTAGACCAGGATGTGTTCAGAAGCTTCCTTGGATGCCTTGGCAACGCACAGCGTGAACCTCCGTCAGGCCCCAACTCAGAGCCCACTGCAGATTTGGATCCTGAATGGTACAGAGACCCTGTTGCCCTGCGGGCCTGTTCTCTTCTCCTGTCCCAAGAGTTTATCCCAGAGTTTTGGAACCTCACACCTGGTGGGCCAAATCTGGCCTTGCTGAAGTGACAGTCCAATTCCCCAGGTGGTCACACCCTCTTTCCCTGGCCCCACCCCTTTTCTCCAAACAATCCTGTTCCCCAGATGGCCACACAGCCTCTTTCCCTGGCTCCTCCCCTTTTCTCCAACCAATCCTATTCCCCAGATGGCCACACAGCCTCTTTCCCTGGCTCCTCCCCTTTTCTCCAACCAATCCTATTCCCTATATGGCCACATGATCTTTCCCTGGCTCCCCACCCCTTTTCCTCCAACCAATCCAATTCCCCAGATGGCCACACACCCTCTTTCCCTGGCACCTCCCCTTTTCTCCAACCAATCTCATTCCCCAGATGGCCACATAGCCTCTTTCCCTGGCTCCACCCCTTTTCACCAATCAATCAAATTCCCTAGATGGCCACACGATCTTTCCGTGGCTCCCCACCCCTTTTCCTCCAACCAATCCAATTCCCCAGATGGCCACACACCCTCTTTCCCTGGCTCCACCCCTTTTCACCAATCAATCAAATTCCCTAGATGGACACACGATCTTTCCCTGGTTCCCCACCCCTTTCCCTCCAACCAATCCAATTCCCCAGATGGCCACACACCCTCTTTCCCTGGCTCCTCCCCTTTTCTCCAACCAATCCCATTCCCCAGATGGCCACATACCCTCTTTCCCTGGCTCCACCCCTTTTCACCAATCAATCAAATTCCCTAGATGGCCACACGATCTTTTCCTGGCTCCCCACCCCTTTCTCTCCAACCAATCCAATTCCCCAGATGGCCACACACCCTCTTTCCCTGACTCCATCCCCTTTTCTCTAGCCACCGATCTGCAGAGTTGCAGATTAAATTTGCCTTAAATTTGCATTGGCTTGCATGCTGCAACATCTCAGTGACAATGGATTGGATCCAGACTCTGTTTCTTGGAGTGGACCTTTTGAAATCAGTGGGCCTTAAGTTAGCCATGATTAAATGAAGCCCTATGGATTTCAGAGGGTCCCCTCAGACGAAGATCAGTATGGATGCAACCCACTGCTGTGTTTGAGGGCCCTGAATTAAGGTGACATGACGTAAGCATACTACTTACTGTTCAGCAAGAGGGTGGAAAGCTAGGACAGTGGTCTTGAACTGAATAGATAAATCGATGTTTGAAGACGCTTTTATCCATTTAAAAAGGCATCTGTGATTAATCGGACAACACATTTTAGGAATATTTTAATGTAAGTACTTGGCAGTGTCGTAGAAGGGGGAACACAATAGGGAGTGCATCTTCTTGGTTCTTGCTACATCACATAAATGTGCCATCTAAGAACGTATATTTTCTTCTCCTTCAAAACTGTCGTCATATGCAGAATATTACAGATTTTAATAATAAAATCATTATTTAATGGGTCAATTAAAACCGCGTTGGATTAATAGACCAATAGCACAATCCTGTTATTCGTGTTGACTTGGAAGCCAGTCCCACTGCGTTCACTCGGGCGTCCTCCAAGGGAAGTGTGCATAGAAACGCAGTCTAAGATTTCTTGAATTGGGTGACAGCCCTAGAACGAAATCTTTCCTGATTTTCCCCATAATTGACCCTCTTTCATCGAGCAGGGGACCTCAGAGCCAGCTGAGTCTTGCAATGCTGCACTTCTGCCCTTTCCTGAACTATCGCTGCCAGAAAGCTTGCAGCCATGGCTAGATGAATAGCGGGTCACATTTTGACATGGGACGGGAGATGAGAGTTCAAGTGCCAGCCCGTCCACAAAGCCGGTTGCGAGAGTCCATCCTCTGTCAACTCAGCCTATCTCTCTGGGTGAGGGTTAGAGTAAAATGAGATGTGGAGAAAACCCTGTTTCCATTCGTTGTCTTGCGTAGGGTTTTTCCACTTCGTCATGTAGAATGTGGTTGGGCTCACTTCCTTGATCCCTCTTCCCTAGTTCATCACGTTCACCCTATTCTCCTTGTGAGTAAGGGTGGAGGGATCTGGGGCCAGCCCTACCATTAGGCTGAGTGAGGCCACTGCCTTAGGTGGCAGATGTCGGGGGACGGGAGGGACAATGGCAGGTCACGGTACAGAACTCTGTGTATGAAACGGCTTGCTTTGCACCTCCTAAACTAGGCTTCTGCCCTAAGGTGCAGCAAAGAGCTTTGTCTTGTTACCACCGTTGAAGTATGATTCAGTTGCCAGTCTGGTTACCTCTCCCGCATCGATTTTGGGGAAAGGGGTGTTGAGAGATACTTTTACATATGTTCAGCATTATATAAATCTATTAAATTATTATTATTATTATTATTATTATTATTATTATTATTACTATTACTATTAATATTACTATTATTATTTTGTCCTTTGCCTCAGGCAGCAAAACAACTCGGGCAGGCCTTGGAGCAATCAATCTGTTTCTGGACCATATCAGTGTCTCTCCCAGTTCTTCATTAATCTCCTATTTTTAAAAAAATAACTGCACAAAAGTGTGTGTTTAAATACAGATGTTTGAATGCATTTCATTTATTTATTTTGTATGCATTATGAATGTATTTATTTTTTATTATTTATTATTACATGTATATTCCACCTTTTTCTTCAGTTTTCAAGGAACTCAAGGGGGCTCATAGGGTCCTGCTTCTCTCCACTTTATCCACACAGCAACCCTGTGAGCTGGGTTAGGCTGAGAGTCAGTGTCTGGCCTGAAGTCACCCAGTGAGCTTCATGGCTGAGTGGGGACTAGAACCCGGTTCTCCCGACTCCCAGTCCAACACTCTAGCTGCTACACCGCACTGGCTCTAACCACTACACCATACTGGCCCATATTTCTAAACACATTTTCTCTCCAAGCACACGCTTCTAAATTTGCGTCGCAACATTCAGAGGAGTGCAAAATCCAAAGGTTAACTCTATTCTGACCCATACATTTAGCCTGGGGTGTTTCTGGATCAGGTCAGTTTGCTTTGAAATGTGGACCGAACGAAATCCTTGCACATCCCTATCCATAACTGGGACCGGCGACACCTGCCTCTCTATCCGTGCTGTCGACCTGATGGCGATCCACTTGGTTTGTGGATTTCCCCCCCACGCTGTCTCCACCTCTCTGGCCCCCTCTTGTTCTGCAGTCCTGAAATTCCAATTTAACGTACATGCAAAGAGGGCTCTTGTAAATCTTGCCGTGGGCATTAAATTTTGTTTGTTTTTTAGCTGCCTGGAGCTTCCTGTTCCTCTCCCCTTCTCCCCCCTCCCTTTTTAAGGGGAGAGCCATTACAAAAGGTTAGATTCCCAGTTAGTGGCACTTTAGTTCTCCCTTTTGAATCGGGGAGGTTGCCGTTTTATTGCTCTCCAACTTACACTTCAGTGATGAGAGTAAACTTGCATCAGATTAAAGGTCAGCAAATCCCATCAAAGAGCGGCATATTAGGGGCACAGATAGTTAGAGAGGCTGCGCACCGCTGGGTATTGACATGGTGATTCCAGGGTATCAGCCGGCAGAATTATAGCTGCCCAGAGAGTCAGTACAGCTTTAATGAGCCTGTGTGAAGAGGAAGAGGGTGGATTTATGTAGTTCCTCATAATTTTCTGTGGAGACTGTTATTGCAGGCATTCTGTTGGAGTGTTCTGGTCTTTCATTTAATTCAAAGGTCCTGGAGTTTATCCATCCACGAGATTTTTCTTTTGGTTAGCTCAAATCAAAGCTGACAACCCCCATGTCTTTACCACCTGAAGTACCCACTTGGGGGAGGGGGGAGAAGGAAGACGAAGGGGGCGGTAGAGAGTTTTTCCCGGCAGGTTAGAAATCCTGCTTGTTACTGTCAGTTTGGCGCATGCATGTGGGTTGCACGGCACGTGGAACATTTCTCCTCGAGACAAGAGGCGGGTGGTGGTGGAATGATCGGTCCGTCTCGGCTTCCCAAAATGTGGATGCTTATTATGTCGGTAATTGGAGATCATGTGCTGTGCCCCTGGCCTGCTAAAATGTCGTTAGATTTGTAGTCTTCCATAGGGCTCGGGAAAGAATGTGTGATCTTTATTTGTTTAATTTTTTAGGAAAATAAAATAGCCTACCTTTCTCTCAAAATCGATGTTTGGGGCAGCTGGCGAAAGTTTCACAAAGCCAATAAAAGCAGGGCTATAAAGATACAGACAAACCCAAACCCAACTCTCTCTGTGTGTGTTTATTTATTTCATTTGTACCCCACCTTTCTTCCACCATGGAACTCAAGGTGGCTACATGTGGTTCCCAGGTGGTCTCCCCTCCCAGCACTGACCAGACCCAGACCTACTTAGCTTCAGCAAGGTATCTGCTTCACATGCCTTCAGACCATGACCTGGGACATTTGCAGTACTTGCAACACACTCCTCAGCCAAAAAGCCGCCTGGAGGTGTTTGCACAAATAAGGTGGTCCCTGCCCACATCTAAAAAGACACAACTCGCAAGGAAAAAGCAATAGGGAGGGAAGAGGAAAAAAACACATTCATTAAAATGTACCAGAGGTTGAAGAGCCCAAGTGTGTGTATTTTAATTTTTAAAATGAAAAGTTTGGAGTTCAAGACATCAGCATGGGAGATGAACCATTATTTTGGGGGGGGGGGGGAAGCACATTCTGAAATGTGTCCCAGGGCATAATCTGAAGGCATGTGAAGGAGATACCTTGCTGAAGCTAAGCAGGTCTGGGTCTGGTCTGTGCTTGGAGGGGAGACCACCTGGGAACCACATGTAGCCACCTTGATTTCCACAGTGGAAGAAAGGTGGGGTATAGATGAAATAAGTAAATAGATGTTAAAAATCTGGGGGATGCATGTCTGTGTGTAGCATTCAGTGGCAAGGGGGAATCCTTCTCTACATGCTCAGAGGTATGCTGTCCTGGTCGTCTGCTAATTTTGCAGGAGGTCTGTTTTAGAGGAATGGGTTTGGTGGGTGGGCCAAGGCCTCTCAACCTTACACCCCCGAGTGGCTTGCTAGCGAGCCCCGTTTTCATAGCTGCTATTGCTTCTGCACCCTTCTTTGCCTCTGAGTTAGCAAGTGGGGTGGAGGGGTGTGTGTGTGTGTGTGTGTGTGTGTGTGTGTCAGGCTCCCGGAGCATGACTGAAGAAATCTTAACGATGACAAATCATACGAGTTAAAATCAATTGATAATAAATCAAATCCGCATAAGGTTGCAAATGAGGCAAAAATGATAGTCCTAAAGAGACAGAGAGAGAAAGATAACTTCCTTTGTTTTCAGTTGATGCATGCATCAGCCTCAGCAAGCACCATCTTAGAAGAGGCATTCCATATTTTCTCTCACAGGAATGCCTCTTCTGAGACGGTGCTTTCCATCTGTGGTTTTAATAAGTGCTTGCAGTAAAAATACAAATATTTGTTTTAATCTGCCCAAATAGAGGTCACCTTTTTAATCCATCAAAATAATAATTTAGCCTGTTAAGCTAAGCAATGAATTAAGTTTGTAGCCCTACCTATTAGTAACTGTTCACAGCACTCCAGTGTCACAAGATGGTAAGAACCTTAGTTTCTCCTTGCCCTTTGAGGTAACATTTGTTGTCCCCATTTTACAGATGTGGGGGCAACTTGGCGAAGATCACTGCGTCTACATCCGATCAGCGATTCCAATCCAGGCCTAAGTTACAAAGTTCTGTCCACTGCTCCTTGCAAGTTCTCAGGTTTCCTTGCCGTGGCAGCCAACACCACGGTCACCCAAGTGCTCAAACGGTGAAACAATCCTAGACCATCATCCGAGTCGAGCTCTCGTAATTAACTGGGTAGTTTAATGAGATGCCTCTGAACATCTTCCAAAATACAGCATTGGCAAACGTGAAATTTACAAGAGGCTCCATATTATTTCCCACATCATAAAGCCATTTAAGTAACAATGGAGGTTGCATCCGTTTTATAATAATGCATATAAAACTTTTGGCTGGGTTGTTAGACTTAGGTAGACCAGGAATGGTACTAATTCTCTAAGGGGTGTGGTAGGTAGGTATGTACGAAACTCACTTACCTTTTCGCGGATTGATTCATGGTGTGTGGGGGAGGCGCTCTGTCCCTCCCCCTGGAATCCTCAATGGGGGGGGAGGCGATCCGCTCCTCCCCCCCAGAATCCTGCCCGGCCGGCTCTGCGGAGCAGCTGGCCAGGGCCGTCCGCAGCCGGATTTCTGGCCGTGGACGGGCTGGTGCGGACGCAAATGGCGGCCGCTGTAGTGGCCACCATTTGCGTCCAGCCAGGCTGCCATGATAGGCTACGTAAGTATTTACGTAGGCTAGAACGGCGAAAAATAGGGAACACAAATGGTGGCCGCTGTAGCCGCCGCCATTTGCGTACGCTGTTTTTTTTGTTTTTTTGGGAGGGGGGGTTAGCCGTGATAGGCTACGTAAATACTTACATAGCCTATCACAGCTGCAAGGACAGCAGTGGCGGCCGCATTTGTGCAAATTTCAGAGCAATTTGCGCAAATATCTGAGCAGTTTGCGCAAATGTGGCCATCATTTGCACAAATTGCTCAGAAATTTGTAGAAATTGTGGAACCTTCAACCCAAAAATGTGCAAGAAAAAGTTCCCAGAGTTCAGGGGGAAGCCCACAGCTCGACTCACCAACACAAATCAAGTACGTGCAGCGGAAGTCCATGTAGTCCAAATTTCCCCCCTGGAGGGGGGGAATGCAGAAAATGCACGGAAAATCCACAAAGTGGCCTCGAAGTCGGGCTCCTCAACAGGAATTGATGAGTTATTCTGAGTGGGGTGGGGGGAGGTAAAATTTATATTCTTAGGAAGGTTGGATCAGTGAAGGCTACATGCTGTCATACCTTCCACCAGGTGTTGCTTCTCTTCCCACCACACCTTGCTTTGGCTTCAATAACGTCACACATCTAGCCTCTAGATCCACCCCCGCCCGCTGCCCTGGTGCTTCAAGTGGGCTATCTGTTATAATTTTTTGTTTTGTTTTCAGGTGCTTTGCATGTGTATCACCTCAAATGTTAGTTGGCTGCTTTATTGTGTAAGGTTTTGTATTATTATTATTAGCATTTCTAAAAGGTTGGTTGAGAAAATTTGTTGGGGAGGTGTCTTTGTGACTGATCGAAGGGCAAGATCGCTTCCATCGGCCTCCTCCCTCAACTGAGCCCACCAGCGGTCATTCCAGCAGGCTGCAACAGATGAAGATGGGATGGGAAGCAGGGCAATTCCACCATCCCTGCTGAAAGTCCACTAGTTTGTTTTTTCCTCTTCCCTCGGCATTCCTTTTGCCTTTTGTGTCATGTCTTTTTAGATTGTCTAAATCCTGCAGCTAGGGAGAGTCTTGTTTTTACTGATAGTTTATAAGCCACTCCAGTAGCATTTTTGTCTGTTGAATGGGATATTTATTTATTTATTTATTTATTTATTTATTTATTTTATTAATCGCCCATCTCGCTGGTCACCCAGCCACTCTGGGCAATGTACAACAAAAGAACAGTTTAAAACAATAAAATACTACATTAAAAACATATTTCTAAAAATACCCTAACCCATCCCAAATGCCTGCCTGAACAACCATGTTTTTAATGCATGGCAGAAGCTCATTAAAGAGGGGGCATGGCGGAGTTTCCTAGGGAGGGAGTTCCACAGAGTGGGGGCCACCACAGAGAAGGCCCTCTCCCTCGTCCTCACCAGCCTAGCTTTCCTGGCTTTACATAAAATAACAACAACAGCAACTAACTAACTGACTGACTGACTGACTGAATGCCAGACAACTAGGACTGCAAATCCAGACGTGGAGGGAGCATGTGGTCCCATTGTTCCATCATAGAATCATAGGATTGGAAGGGGCCTACAAGACCATCGAGTCCAACTCCCTGCTGAATGCAGAAAGCCTGATTCCCAGGCGGTCTCCTATCCAAGTACTAACCAGGGCTGACCCTGCTTAGCTTCCGAGATCATCCTTGTGTGACCAAGCACCAGAGCCTGGAATTCATTCCTGGCTGGTAAACTGTGGTTTAGCAAGCCAGGAACTGTGGTGTCCAAACTGGCCCATTGTGTGAAAAAGTCATTTCTTTTGTCCCAAATCTCACTTTCATTGAATGACCCATGTATTCTCCATGCCATGCGGTAAGCCAGTTTGTGGCACAGAAATATACGGTGCAGGTTCAGGACCGCAGCCAACAACCTGAGAATGATGAAGCCTAGAAAAAGCACTAGATGTTTCAGGATATAAGAGAAAACTGGGCCTCTTAACAGCTCCTATAATTTTGTCAAATGCTCTGCTCCGAGATCGGGCTTTTTGAGCAGCATCGGATTAGAGGGGTTGAGGGCCCCTGATCAGGAAGTATGGCGCGCTTCCCTGTCTCTGCAGTCTGGCACAAATAAGGCAAGCATTTTAGTGCTAAGTGCAAGTCAGAAGTAAGCAAGAAAAATAGAAAAGAGGAGGTAGAGGAGATGGAACTGGAATGGAACCTGGAAATCTGTTTTTAGAAAGTGAAAGGGGGACAAGGCAGTAAAACCAGACAAACTTGGGGATAATTTATTGCCAGTCATAAATGTAACCAACATAAAACCTGTAGGAAGGAACTCAATTTATAAAAATACCGGTTAGTTCGTATTTTCGATATAAAAAAGTTATTTCATATTTTCTATGAAAAGTAGAGTGCTGTGCTATAAATCTGATAAAATTGTAATCATAGGAAAGATTTGTTTCAGTGGCAAGCATTTTCTTTTTATATTTCAAGGTTGTAAACTTTCACACTGAGGATGTTGAGCCTGGACACGCAGGAAAACTGCCTTGCTGTAGTTCTGTCGTTGTGGCAGTTGGAAGCTTGCTTTTGTTTAGAGCTGCAGCTCTCAGAGGAGTAAATAAATGTGGCGATCATCCATGCTTAATTGGGTTTAAAAACCACAATCAAGAAGCTGGGAGCCACATCGGTTCCTCCCGATCAAAAGTCGAAGGAAATGCAACCCCTTTTATTTATTTTATTTTCACTTTATTAATTAATTTATTTCATTTCTATACCACCCAATAGTCGAAGCTCTCTGGGCGGTTCACAACAATTAAAAAACCATAAAAGACAACATGATAAAATACAATAGAAAAGTTTAAAATTACAATATCAAATGAAAATAATAACCAAATAGATCCTAGCAGCAATGCAAAGGTTTAAAGCACAGTTATCAGATTTAAAACAGAAACTGAAAAAATAAAATGCCTGGGGGGGGAAGAGTCTTCACCCGGCACTAGAAAGAGCACAACGTAGGTGCCAGGCAAGCTTCTCTGGGAAGCTCATTTTGCAAACCACGGGGCCACAACAGAAAAGTAAGGGTGGATGAAAGTCCCTTACCTGGTCCCGCAGCTTGCTTCGCGGTGGGGGGGAGGCGCTTCGGTTCTCCCCCCGAAGTTCAGGCCGGGGGGGGAGGCGCCCCATCCCTCGCCGCCGAAATTCAGGCCGGGGAGGAGCGCCCCATCTCCCCAGCCGCGAAATAAAAAAGTAAATTAAACACACACACACACACGTGATAGGCTACGTAACGATTTACATAGCCTATCACGGCCAGATTTCCAAAGTCAGCCGTGATAGGCTACGTAAATCGTTACGTAGCCTATCACGGGTGACTTTGGAAAAAAAAAAGCGCGTACGCAAATGGCGGCGCCCATTTGCTTTCCTTGTTTGGGCAGGGGTAGTCTATGTAAATCTTTACGTAGACTACGGCGAAAATAAGGGCAACGCAAATAGCATTTGCAACAATGCATTTGCGTACGCGCTTTTTTTTTTTCAAAGTCACCCGTGATAGGCAACGTAACGATTTACGTAAATATAACTTTGGAAATCTAGCTGTGATAGGCTACGTAAATCGTTACGTAGCCTATCACGTGTGTGTGTTTGTTTGTTTTTACATTTACTTTGTAATGGCGGCGGCGGCAGCCGGTCAGAAGACCGGCTGCCGCCCCCGCCGAAAGGCCGCCGGGACCTGCCGCTGAGAGGGACATTCGAAGGAGGTAAGTCCCATCCCGGGGGGGGGGGGGGGGGCGGGGGGCGGAGAATTTCCCCACCAATTTCGGGGGGCTGAATACGTTGGCATTCGGCCTCCCCAAGATTCGTGCAGAAATTCTCCGCCATCCCTACAGAAAAGGCGCTCTTCTTAGTAGCCACCCATCTCACTTCATTTGGTGGGGGCACCTGAAAAAGGGCCATTGCAGTTGAGCTTAGGGTTTGGGCAGGTATATATGGGAAGAGATGATTCTTCAGGTAACCTGGCCCCAAGCTGTTTAGGGCTTTGAATGTTAATACCAGCACTTTGAATCTGGCTCGGAAATGGTCTGGCAGCAGTGCAGATGGAAAAGGACTGGCATAATCTGATCACATTGGCCAGTCCGCATTAACCTTTAAAACCCTATGCGGTTCTGGCCCAGCCTATCTCAAGGAGTGCCTCCACCAGCAACATCAGACAGGCTCCTCAACAAGATCAGCCTCAGATGGCCTTCTCTCTGTCCCATCAGCCAGGACAGCTAGGCTACTGAGGACAAGGGAGAGGGCTTTCTCTGTGGTGGCCCCCACTTTGTGGAACTCCCTCCCTAGGGAACTCCGCCATGCCCCCTCTTTAATGAGCTTCCGCCATGCATTGAAAACTTGGTTGTTCAGGCAGGTGTTTGGGGTGAGTTAAGGTATTTTTTAAACAATGTTTTGATGTATAATTTTACTGTTTTAAATTGTACTGTTGTACATCGCCCAGAGTGGCCAGGTGACCAGCCAGATGGGTGATTAAGAAATTAAATAAATAAATAAATAAATAAATAAAATCTCGCTGCCCTATTTTGGACCAGCTGAAGTTTCTGGACCGTTTTCAAAGGCAGCACCATGTATAATGCATTGCAGTAATCCAGACGAGAAGTTATCAGAGCATGGATAACCGTAGCTAGGCTATCTCTGTCCAGATAAGGGTGTAGTTGGTATATTAGCCTAGGCTGATTAAAGGTGCTCTGTGTCACTGAGTCCACCTGTGCCTCAAGTGACACTTCTGGGTCCAAGAGCACCCCCAAAGTACAAACCTGATACTTCAGGGGGAGTGCAACCCCCTCCAGAACAGGTTGAACATCACGTAGCTGGGCAGATGAACCACCCAGTAATAGTACCTCTATCTTGTCTGGTGCCACAGGGTTCCATCCTCTCCCCGATGCTATTTAACATCTATGTGAAGCCGCTGGGGGCTATCATCAGGAGGTTTGGGGTGCAGTGTCATCAATATGCGGATGACACGCAGCTCTACCTCTCATTCAAATCTTCACCAAGGTTGGTCGTAGAATCCCTGTCCAAATGTCTGGAGACGGTGAGTGGCTGGATGGGGAGGAATAGGCTGAAGCTGAACCCTGACAAGACCGAGGCACTTTTGGTGGGAGACAAGAGGAGGCTAGGGGATGTTGACCTGGTGTTGAATGGGGTACGGCTACCCTTGAAAGACCAGGTCCGCAGCCTGGGGGTCATTTTGGACTCCCAGCTGTCCATGGAGGCTCAGGTGTCAGCTGTGAGCCGGACAGCGCTGTTATCAACTCCATCTGATACGGCAGCTGCACCCCTTCCTTCCCGACCAGCTGCTCCCATCGGTAGTACATGCCCATGTCTCCTCTCGTTTAGACTACTGTAATGCGCTCTATGTGGGGTTACCCTTGAAGACGGTTCGGAAACTGCAGCTGGTACAGAACGCGGCAGCTTGCCTGATCAAAGGCAGCCGCCGGCGAGATCACATCACTCCAGTGCTGAAGGAGTTGCACTGGTTACCAGTTGTTTTCCGGGCCAAATTCAAGGTGTTGGTTTTGACCTTTAAAACCCTATATGGTTCCGGCCCAGCCTATCTTAACGAGCGCCTCCAGCAGCACCAGACAGGCCGCTTAACAAGATCAGCCTCAGATGGCCTTCTGTCTGTCCCATCAGCCAGGACAGCTAGACTGGTGGGGACGAGGGAGAGGGCCTTTTCTGTGGCCCCCACTCTGTGGAACTCCCTCCCTAGGGAACTCTGCCATGCCCCCTCTTTAATGAGCTTCCGCCGTGCATTAAAAACGTGGTTGTTCAGGCAGGCATTTGGGGTGGGATAGGGTATTTTAGAAAATGTTTTTATGGTAGAATTTTATTGTTTTAAACTGTTTTATTGTATGTTGTACATCGCCCAGAGTGGCTGGGTGACCAGCCAGATGGGCGATTAATAAATTTAATAATAAATAAATAAAATAAAAGATTAAGTCTAAGTTTATGGGCCCTCATCCAGTCCATTACTGCATCCAGTCACTGGCTCAGAACGTCCACTGCTTCACCTGGATTTGATGAAAAGGAGAGATAGAGCTGGGTTTCAACCGCATATTGGTGACACCTCAGTCCATATCTCTTGATCATCTGTCCCAGCAGTTTCATGTAGGCGTTGAACAGCATGGAAGATAAAATAGAGCCCTGTGGCACCCCATGGCAAAATTTCCAAGGGACAGAGCAGATAATCAGTTGCATTAAAGAGTGCCTGGGGTTGACCAACAACCACCTGCTCAAGCACCTTGCCCAGGAAGGGGATATTAGCAACCGGTCTGTAGTTGTTGTCATCTTCTGGGTCCATAGGGTAAAGTGTGAAAATGCGGGCTTTGGGAGGAAATGCACATTCGTGCAAGAGCGCACTTTTGCAAGTGTGCTTTTTCAGAAGCGCAGACCTACACAACTGCGCACTTTTGAAGGCAAAGACAAGTTCAGGGAATTCCAAAGTTTATCTGAGAAATGCTCTCCTGTTTGTGTTTGGAGTTAGGAATGGGACATGTCCGCACGATTTGCAAATAGAACGAAATTCTCGTACATCCCTATTCATGGATGCCACCTTGGCTTCCACCAAGGAAGAAGAGTAGGATATAAATGTATTCTCACACTGTAGCCATGGCTGTGGTTCAGATTGTCTGGGGCTGAGCCACAGATAGCTTTCAGAGGGGAGCCAGTAATTGTGCCAGAGGCCTAGCCCAGAGCTTGAGAATACTTTGTTGCCAGCAAGATGCTCCAAACGGCAGTCATGGCAGGCTCAGTGCATGGAGTAGCTACTCAGGGAGCTGAAGTTTCCAGGCACTAGTCCAGGGATGGGGAACCTCTTTCAGCCTGAGGGCCGAATTCAGTTTCAGAGACGCTCTTGGGGGCCTCATTCCAGTAGCGGGTGGTGCCAAAGCCAAAGGGGTTGGGCCCTGAAATAGCATCGTATGTTATCTTAAAGCTCTTCGTGCCAATAATGAAGCCCTATTAGAGGCATTTCAACCTTTTAGAATGGTGGGGGGGACTCCACAGAAGTGGGCAAACTGCCAAACAATTGGTGATTGGGGGGAAGGGGGTGGGGCCAGAGAAGGGCTGCTGCCCTCTAGGAACCCTGGAGGGCTGGCCTGGGATCCAAGGAGGCCTGGATTTGTCCCCCCCTGACCTTGGGTTTCCCACTCCTTCTCTAGTCCGTGTGGCTCCTGATGAGATCTGAAAACAGAAGTTCCAAGGGATCAGTCAGAACCTTGACTGCAAAAGCCCACTTTCCTAGTCCCAGAAGTGCATGGGAGAGCAGCTCACTCACTCAGTGGCATGGGAAAGACCGTTCAGAGTGCCTTCACACGAAGTGCAAGAGAGGCCTGCCGCCTTGCATTGCAAGTGATACATAAATGCTGTAAAGCAAATCTATGTGGTCAGGACGTTGCATCCCGATGGCCTTAACCCTTTCGCCTCATTAACCAAGTGAATTTTCCTGCCGCTTCCTGTGTTTCTCGCCAGTTGGGTGCCAGTTTTTATGAACTTTTCCCACTGGCTGCAGTGGACGCTTGGGAACTCTTGGCTTGGTCTAAGGGCATCTGAGGCAAGCTGCCTTGGTTGAAGCTAAGCAGGTCTGGCTCTGGCCAAGGCCTGGAAAGGAGCACGCCTGGCAAGCCCCATGGCCACCGCCTTGAGTTGCATGATAGAGAAAGATGGGAAAGCAATTAAAACGACTCAACTGCTTTGCACAAAGCAGAAGAACCAACCCCAGCTTTTGTTATCCAGATGCAGCTGCACAGCTGCGCAGCTCCGGCTTCCTCCAGTCATCCTGTACTAACACTTCTAAAGTTACATTTAATGCTAGCCAGGATTGGCCAGTGCTCAGCACCACACAGGGTCATCTCAGATACATTCAGACTGTCTTCCGCAGGTCTGGGAATGCTGCACTCTGTGTGAGTCAGGCCCCCTTTGCCCTGTGATGTCTCTGCCCTGCTCTGAAGCACGCTTGCGTGCTCAGCTTTCATAGCTCACCCCTGGCCTGTTCTCTCCCTCTGTTGCTGACAGCACTGATCTATCAGCTGCACCAACTAGATGTGGTTTCATTTAACTAAAAAAGAAAAGAAAAAAAGGTGGTTGTGGGGAGTCCTGCGCGCAAGTCTGCATGTTTTTGCTGTGCAATCCCATCTGTCTGTGGACTGTGGATATTTCCTTGCTCGCTTCTCTCCTCCGCCCCCACCGCTCCGGTCCTGCAAGGCAAACATCGATTTCATAGAATCATAAAATCATAGAATAGTAGGGTTGGAAGGGGCCTACAAGGCCATTGAGTCCAACCCCCTGCTCAATGCAGGAATCCAAGTCAGAGCATCCCCGACAGATGGCTGTCCAGCCTCGTCTTGAATGCCTCCAGTGTGGGAGAGCCCACCACTTCCCTAGGGAATTGGTTCCACTGTCGTATTGCTCTGACAGACAGGAAGTTTTTCCTGATGTTCAGCCGGAATCTGGCTTCCTGTAACTCGAGCCCATGATTCCGTGTCCTGCACTCTGGCATGATCGAGAAGAGATCCTGGCCTTCCTCTCCGTGACAACCTTTCAAGGTGGAAAAGCTGCAACACCGCCCCCCCCCCCCACACATGCTCTCACTTAGATGGCAAGAGCGGAGAGGATAACGTGTCTCATGGTGAAAGGGCCAGCAGGAACAGAATATCGGAACAGAGAGCACCCTGGAATGAGAAGTAACTAACTTGGACCATTCGCACGCGGTAGTTTGCAATCCTGCCCATAGTAAGTGGTATCGGAAGTTATTCCTTTGAAAGCTACAGCAGACCTGGCTTTGCCAGCAAGCCGCAGCTCCGCTATCATAAAAAACAATTTCCCTTTTTAGCTAGACCTTTCCATAGAATGGGAGATTACACAGTGTCAGCGTTCAAAAACATCTAAAAGTTGAAAGTACTATCCCCCGCTTCCCTTTAGGCTTCGACTCCTAGGATCTTGAAACTGTGGTCTTTCAAAGGCCCAGGGGGAACGACATGCTATCGTTCATTTTTAAATGGTCTTTCAAAAGAAGGAAGATCAAATGTCTGTTGGTCAAGTGGGCAACAAACACCGCTCCTTGTGGACTAGAAACCGTTCTAGACTTCTTTGTGAGATAATTGTGATACAGTTGTTGAAGAATGTTTTTACTGAATGCAATGAATAAAATACATGGTAAGCTGCCTTGAGGATATTCTTATTGAAAGGCAGGATGTCTTTATTTTTAAATAAATAAGAATGTAAATTTTAGAGCCAGCATGGTATAGTGGGGCGAGTGTTGGACTGGGAGCCAGGAGATCCGGGATCGATCGATCGATCTATCTATCTATCTATCTATCTATCATTTATTTATTTATTTATTGCATTTATATCCTGCTTTTTTTCCTCTTGTAAGGAACCCAAGGC